>NW_013666568.1:24938-31409 GCF_000517525.1 Limulus polyphemus | reverse complement strand
TATTTATTAATTCAGCCTAAACATAATCCTTTAAGGTTTTATATCCATATATATATATATATATACAAAAAAAGTATTCAGACTGACTGCACAAAAAACATCACCATTATCAAATCTCGTCCAGGCTACCGTGCTTCATCTTTTTGCCCATAATATTCAAGATAAGTTTGCAATACTAATGTTTTCATTCCACCAGGCAGACATTCCATCCATAAGAAGACTACTGAAACCCATTCTTTATTTTAAATACCTGAATCAAGTTTCACATGTAGTTTTTTTGCACTTTAGATAAGACAATTCCAAAACTAAGCCTTTCCTTATAGTTCAAGTGATGTATGTTACATATTATTCTAGAAGTAGAAGCTAATCCCTGCACTTTCTTCAACAAATTGACATTCTTTAAGTAGTAAGGTGACCAGAACTAAAAGATAGTCCAACTTACAAATGAAGGCCTCACCATAGTTTTATACAGTTTTCTTGTTCTTAAGCCTAAATGTGTATTAATTGAAGTTTTTCACTTATTTATTTCACCATATCTAAAATTAACACTTGAAAAGCTTTAATTTCAGAAATTGAACTTAAGTCTCACTCCTTCCTTAAAAACAGTGATCTTTTAACACACAAAACAATCTCTTTCCAAATTTCAGTACCCAAAATACATTACTTTACATTTCTTAAAATAACTCATTTGTGTTCTGGCTCATTCAGTAAGATTGTCAAGTCCATTTCAATAAAAGAAGGATTCTCAAAATAGCTGACTTTTTCCAGCCGTTTAGAATCATTACATTTCAAAGTATTGTTTAAAAAGCTATTCAACTGGTTAACAGAAATAATTAATCATCAGGAATATTCCCAGTGTCATAATGTTTTGCACATGTATAAAGTTAGACTGATAAACATTTTTCTTCCAGATATTGGTTATTTGGCTTTTGGAAGTATGATTTTAGTTGTTTTCATGAGAATACTGTATGTTTTGTATTTCCTGTAATTATTTAAGTAAAGTTTCATTTAGTTGCTGAAAGAATAATTTTTCTATAGATATGTTTTTAGGCATGCTAAGTAAATCTGTTTAAATGTTTCGTGTTCTGCAGGACACAATGCATTCCAACCAACAGAGGCCTTATATCTCTCGAGGATTTGGGTTTCATAGGACTGGCGTTAAACTTGGTCGCCTTAGAATTTCAGCATCTCGTTTGTATGTTATTGTCTTCTTGGGGATGCTTGTCTTCTTGATAGGAATTGTGATGACTGCCATTGCTTATTCTCCTCCTCACCACAGAGGAATAAGCCACTACTTGGGACCAATGCTTTTAGTAGGTGGTGGGCTTCTCTTAGGGTTTGGTGTTTTACTGTGTGCTCTAGCAACTCGTGCTGCTCAAGATGTTTCAGTTGGTAGTGAACATACAAGTGCCTCACATCCCATGATGCAGTCTCCTGAACACGTTCAAGTTGGTGGTGTAACCATCTTACCACAGTCTTGTTATCCAGCAAGAGATACTTATTCCAATGTAGAAAGCCCGTACCAGCCAACAACAGAACCTTTCCCTCCATCTGTAGTTTATCAAGTAGAAGGGCATAACTGGCAGACCCAAGGACTCCCTTCTAAAGATGAAAGTACATATCCACTTACAGCTCAAAACTCCACTTCATCTACAGATAATAACACTCAGTATAATACAGAGCCTCCTCCACCATACACTAGAGAATCCTGAAAGATAGCATATTGTAAATGTAAATGATTTTACATCTTTGAAATGGAGAAATAATGTTTGGATAAGCTTGTGGAACTGTTTCTAACAAAATCTTAATGTTATAGGTACTTATGTTGAATGTTATTTGTAAAAATATATGTAGACTATCACTGATACTTTAATGTTTGTTTTTGCTTGAAAGAAGTGTTCCCAGGATGGACTGTGATTGTGATTTTATTCATTACTGTGCACTGGTCACGAGTTTTTTTTTTAGATAATTTACATCGAATAGTGTTTGGAAGTGTGGGATGTTTTTTATTTGTGTAATGTTAGAAAAACTAATTTTGGTTTATTAGGGCATTGACATTTATTTACTGCTGAATGTTACATTTATCAAAATATATTTAAAAGCATTATGGTGATTCTAATGTACATTCATGTACTCTTATTCCGCATTTGTTTTTTACTTTTTGTGTTCTAACTGTTATTATACCTGTGTTTGAGATATATGTACATCGATTTTTTTTTGCTTCAAACTAATGGTTAAAATGAAATTATGAAAGTAATGACCTATTCAAGGAAACAAAAAGAAACATTTTTTAATGTTCTTGATTTAAAAAGAAATTATATTTACTTGTTCCTAATATAGTGATAACCACAAACTAAAAAGTTATTTTATAAGCTAGCTTAGGTAATATTAATTATTGGAAAAGAAAAGTGTAATAAGTCCAGAAATTTTGAAAATGGATGCTTTCATTTCAGATTGTTGAATTTAAAGAACTGTTACTTTGTCATTATTACTTTTTACAATTAACATATTCAAATGTTAATTGCTCAGCATTTTTTAATGTATTCATCCTATGATTCTTGCAGGTTGATTCAGTCTGAAAACTGATAATTAGCTTATATTTGTAAAGAAATGGTATCAAACTGTAGAAAGTGTTTTTCATGTTCACAACTCACAAGTATTAAGTAAAGTTAACGATTTGTCATACTTGTTTTGTAAAAGCTGTATAGCTGATATTGGTTTTGTCTAGTAATATGCATGTGAGGTTCTCTTGTTTGTAGTTGCCCAGATATACACGTGTGGTTGGTGCTGTTATCTTTGGTTTTCTACAGTAAAACTGATTGAAATCAAAATATAAAACAGTATACCAGTGGGTACTTTTCTTCATTAATTTGGGTCTGTGTAAGCTTTAAAATATAGATAAAATAATCCAAGTTTCTTGTGTGAAATGTTCAGAAAATAGTTAGCATTGTTTCTTAAATAATAAAGCTGTCACACTTTTACTAAACATTGTGTTTCCATCGTATACAGTGGTTTCAATTTGATAAATGGTTATTAGCTCTCCCCCCTACAAAAAATGTTACTGGTTACATGGTTTCCCAAATTGTATAAAATGCAGAATTTTATAGTATTGCTTTTTAAAATATATTGAAAGGAAAGTTACTTATTAATGGTATAAATGTAAAATAAAAAGAATGTGTTTCTAATCACTTATTCTAAAAAAAAAAAGAATGGCTTTATGTGATAACTTTAAGAACATACTTATATTTTTAAGAAAATAATGCTGATATTCATATTCTGAATTTTAGCTGAAGTTTCATATATCTTAATGATATTAAAGGTATTTGCTTACTTTTGCAGTTGATAAAGAAATTAATATTCTAAATGGATTTGTTCCGCTAAAGTTAAGTAGAAAACTTTTTTGACACCTTATACTAGTATTAATTAGTAGATGTCTTTGTAAAGCACTTTTGTTTTTTTATTGTGTTCTCAAATTGCTCAATATTTGAACTTGTGCATTTATCTACCATTCTTATTCACCTTCTTTTTGTTAAACATTCTTCAGATTATGTAACACTGAAGTTCTTGCTCATAATATATTTCACCATGTTAAGTATTTTGGATTTATGTACTAGTAGTGCCTTTGTCAGTTATGCATTACTAATTTGTGCATCCATTTACAAGTTTTCAAATAATCAAGATCAGAACTGTTTTTATCTTCCTCTGATTTTAAACTTAAGTATCTAAAATAGTGTGTACAGTACATTAATGTCATGTGCTAATCTTAATCTTCACTATGCTTAAAGTTTTTTACAAATGGATAGTTCCTAACTCCCTTGAACATATAACCAAGTAAAACATTAAGTAATTTATGAAAATTCTGTTTTGCTTTTTTCCAGAGAATCTACTTATAAATGAATAACCCCAAGGTAGATTCACTTAATGTTAGTTTTGCTCTTAATACACAAATTAAAGGTTGTATATGCACAAAAATGTTTGTGGTAAATGTGTATTAGTGAGGTATATTTTATTGAAATGACTTAGAGGTTTCAAACACAGTATTTTATTAATTGTCAAAAAATATGGAGAAAAGATTTTCTGTTTAGGATTTTTCTGATATAACTGTTAATTAAGAATGGAAACCTTATCTGTGATGTTTTAACTTGCAAAGTTATACTTTATTGTATTAGAGTTACATATCTAACATTACTAGAACAAAAAGAAATTAATGCAACAAAAATGCTCAATATTTAAGAAATATAATCACAAACATTCTTGACAAATAATATATATATTTTTTTATAAATCTCCCATGTTCAATTTACCAAGTTCATTATTAATTTAAAAAAAAGCTTAATTTACATGTAAAAACAAAGGTGTATAATATAAATATTTACAATGGAATTGCCTATTTCTTGTATTTGACCATTGTTCTCTGATGTCTTGTTAGAGGATGGATAAAGTCTTTATTTAAAAAAAAAACATTTTTCTGAAACATTCTAATATAAGGTATATTCTCTGCTCCGTAAAGATAGTTACATTTTGAGATATTGATGCAAGGCATTCTCTGTTTAAATTCTGCTGTGAACTAGTATAAAGAAAGTTTTACATAGATTCTTGACATATTGAGAGAAATATTTGTGTTAAGTTTAGATCAACAATAATACAAATGCAGTGTTTTTTTTTTCTTAGTCATATAGAGGCTCAGGAACAGAATTTCTTTAGTTTTTTTTTTAGTTTGTAATACTATTTGTATTTCATTTTATGCAAGTTACAGTCCATAATACCTCAGTGTCTGCTAATAGGAAGTACATACACATTGTGGTGCTTAAAAATTGGTATATATTAAAATTTAGTGCATTTTTTTAATTGTGACATCAGTGAGTTTAGCATACAGTTCTTTATGAAAATACTATATTAGTCTCTGCTCCTGAGATTAGTTTTTATAAATTTTCAGAAAATATCTTTTATTTCACAAAATGATTATGTCATTGTGAGTGTTAAGGTTAACTTGAAATTTCCGTGTTTAGCTCTTAAGCATTTAGATATGTATTTTTGCAATCTTATTTTATTTTCACATCTCTATGTTATATGTAAGCTACAAGTTTAAAAATTGTGAGCAAGCCTGTTAAAAATATTCACTTCTTAAAAACTAGGTTTTAGTTTATTTTTTTGTTTAACAATTAAGGTGTGTAAAGTGCAAAAATTTACATTGTATAAATTTTGTCATTTGGGATCTACTTCTAGAGGTGGTCAGGTGTTAGTACTTATTGAACAATAAATGTGTTGTCTGTGCTTTTAGGGAAAATTAGTTTAAAATTGTAACATGTTATGAGTCTCTTCTTATTCCCATTAAGTATTTGCAAGAATTGTGATGGTGATTATAATGTTTTTAATATCAGAAGGCAGCTGTAAGTTATCCTGGGTTGAACTAAACATTTTAGATATAAACATTGTACTTTTATTCAAAACACGATGCTTGTTGAAATGGCCCAAAAGGCTTTTCTTATTTTCATTAAGATCATATTTTTATATAACAGATTTAATTTTGAAATAGCTTAACATTACATCCATTCAGTGTTTAAATAATATATGTATATTAATGAGCTAATTGTTTGCATACAAATTTTTTTGTTTTTTTTGCTTAATGTAGTGTTACATGAAGCATGTTTTATGTAACAGAAATAGGGAAATTGGTAGTTTGAGCTGGTAAATCTTAAGACTAAAATTAATTATGTAGAATGTAGTACTAGTATTTAAATTATTGATTATATACATTTTTAATATATATATATATATATATATATTACCAGTTACAAATGATATTCATCATTCCACAAATCTTAGAACTAGCATCACTGTTCTATGTTATCGACATGTCTGCATTGTGGTTAATATGTTATTTTGATTTATGGATTATTGTTTTTTTATTAAAAACATATAATTTTGAAATTCAATATAACTGATTTTCAAAAAATATAATGCCACTTTTATATACAAGAAATAATTAAATCTAGAGTGATAATTATATAAAATAATGAAAAATTACAGCTGTAATATTGGATGTTAAATATTGATGAGCTTTTCAAATAAATGCCATGTTTCAGTAACAAGTATATGAAGTATATTATTGAAGACCTGCCAGTAAATGTTTAAAATATGTTAAGTACGCAACAGACCAGTGACTGTCCTTGAAGTTATATTACAGGCTAAAACATAAGAGTATAAAAGAGGAGCATAATAATATATCAAAAATTTAAAAGGACCACTAGGTTTGAAATACTGTATTTTTTTGCATCTTTGCTTGGTTGGAAGTGCTTTTGCATCTTATATTGCTCTTCTGCCAACCTAATTAAATACAATACATAATACTTTTTAACAAAATCAAAATGCTTATACAATAAATACATCCCAGTAGAAACATTCTAATAAAAATATAAATAAATTTTATGTTCTTTCAAATTCACAAATATATATATATATATATATATT
>NW_013666568.1:17235-24303 GCF_000517525.1 Limulus polyphemus | reverse complement strand
CTAATAAAAATATAAATAAATTTTATGTTCTTTCAAATTCACAAATATATATATATATATATATTATTTAATATCCATGAAAATGACATGTAAATAAAATATAACTTAATACTTAAGAAATTCACATGTTATTTACATAAAATTCAAATTACTTTCAAAATTTCTCATGAAATAACTTTGATATGTTACTTTTTTTGTTGGTTAACACAAGACCAAAATGGAAAACAAAAAAATAAAGGTTCTTGTAATATACCATGGGTACTTAAGATACAATTGTAAAAATCTTCAGAACACGTTAATGGACTCTTATTTGGTTTTTTAACATGAAACTTATGTTGATTCATTCTGTATCTTAAATTTTGAGTTTGGCCAGTGTAACATTCAGAGTACACTGAACATTTTAACATAGATATAGTTTTTAGAATTGCAAGAAAAAGATCTTTTGATTTTAAACATAATGGTTTTATCTATGTTTCTAATAATATTGGCATTAATAATATAACCTAGGTTACAGAGTTAACATCTTATGTTATTACACTGATTGATACCTTTTGTCTATTTTCAGTTTTATATTTATAACAAAGTATATGGTTCAAAGTTTTTGGCTGTCCATAAGCTACAATAACATTGGAGTTACTTTTGGCTATATATGTACAAGTGATCAAACATTTACACTCCTTGATTTGAACTTAATCCTGGGGTATATATAGTGACAACTGATAACATTTTTGTCTTATTAATAGCCTTTGGTGCAAAATATGCAGTTGTCAATTAGGCCCTCTGGATAATTTCTATTTAACAAAAACATTTTTAATTCATTCAATATAATATTTCTTTTTTCTTTATTGTTAACAACTTTCTCTTTGCTAACGTATCTGGGATATTTCTTTTGTGTGTACTTCTAAAATCTAAATAAACATAGAAATTTGTTGGTTTATAAAAAATATCAGTTTTTAAGGAGCCATTGTCATAAATTTTAACCAGTATATTCATATAATGTATAGATTTATAAAACTTTTCAACAGTGGATTTAATGATTGGGTCCACAATATTTAAAACTCGATTAAAATTAAACCAGTCTAAATCTTCATTCCAAATACAACGATCAATGTATCTGATCCAATGTGACATCACATAAGAGCTAACATTTGACTTCATTCTTTCATCAACAATGGTATGCATCTTCTCTTCTAAGAAACCCATTATCAAAATACCATACATAGGTGCCATTTTTGTACCCATGGCAGTTCCTCTTATCTGATGGTAGAAATAATTATTATAGATAAAATAATTATTAATCAATACTGATTTTACAGCTTCAATTAAAAACTCATTAGTAATTAGCATGCCAAAGTTTTGGATAACATTCACAAAAATAATTAACTGCTGCTATTCCAAGTCCATGGTCAATATTAGTCTATAAAGATACTACATCTAGTGTAATTAGACTGCAGTTATGACCAATTTTACCAGGTAATTTTGATATAAAATCTAAATCATCCCTCATGTAACCTTTAACTTTTGGAATAAATGGTTTCAACAATTCATCCATAAAAGAACTAATACGGTGTGTGTAACTTTGACATCCTGGAACAATAGGTCTACTAGTGCAACGAGAAGGTTCAGCAAGCTATACATAATCATTATTCAAAATAGAAGAAGCTTTAATAATTTCTTGGCATTTACATGTTTTTGGTAAAACATAAAATACTTGTAACTGGGGTAAAATTAACTAAGTAACCTATTTCCACTCTATTAAGTTGCCCCTTGTATCTTAAAGTAAAAAATTTAATCATTTTTCCTCAAGCTTCATGTATGTTGTATTATCTCTTAAATGTTCCATAGCCATTGTATCATAAAATTTATTTGGCATTAACACTTGTATTTCCTGTGTCAGCTTTTTTTAAATAGTATGTTTTTTCGAATACAAAATACATAAAGTGCTATTCTTGCTATTATTCCAATATTTATGTAGTTATTTTATTTAAGATTATGCTCTTTATGGATTTAAAATAACATAAAATTAATTTATATTTTTGTTCAAATATTTTTACTGGGATATATTTATTGTACAAGCATTTTGATTTTGTTAAAACATATTATGTATTGTATTTAATTAGGTTGGCTGAAGAGTAGTATAAGCTGCAAAAGCACTTCGAATCAAGTAAAGATACTAAAAAATACAGTATTTCAAACATAATGGTCCTTTTAATATTTTTTTTATGTGTATATGAATAGATTCACATTGGTGCATTTGTATTAAATTTTTCAAATATTGACTGTGATATAATTTTAAAAATATATGAAACAAACTTTGTTTTAATATACTCTGGGCAAGTATATTACTGCTTTATCAGGTTGCATAATACTACTGTAATAAATAAACGAGTTTAATTGATAGAAATTGCTGTTATTCAGCATGAATTCTTTTTCTTACCATGTGCAGTGTGTTGTATAAATATGATATTCCAAGAAGATGTCTGTCTGAGAAACTAGCAACACTGTACTCTTAAGGGGTGTTTGCAAACAAAGTTAGTTTTAGTTTAGCTGCAGCATAGCAGCTCATAGAATGGCTCAGAGTTTTTGTTTCTTTTTCTCTCAAGTACAAACTTTTAACTGATAGCTCAGTCATCTCTTAACCAATTTGTACTCTTAATTACATTTTTAGACTCAGAAGGTCAAACCTTTTTGATTGATGTATTTGACCACACACAAGGTCTCCTAGATTAATTTACTTTAATTGTGCCTAAAGTAATTTCAATTTGAAGGTAGGCTGGTAGAAATCCTGATGAGTGATAAAATAGAATCAGGTATACGCACACCTTATACTTGGTATTGCTGCCTCACAAAAAATATAGCTAATAAAAATTTAAAAAAAAGGTCTTGTAGATTGATTTCTCTTATCCTGACTAAAACAATTTCAAGTGCTGTGGTATTGAGGATTCCCTTTTGTTAACTAGACACTGGTATCGAAACATTGGATTTCGATTTTTTTTTTCCGATTCTTCACATTGTTCCATTCACTTAAAGCTTTGCAAATCCTTCCTTTAATCAGTAGTGTGATATTATGTTAAATGTTGTCTTATTTTTGCATAATTATTTCTAGATATAATGGAATAAAAGAGAATTTGTGATTCATGACTACTATGTCCAGTCTAGTTAATCATAGGATTTAGTCTTTTGTTGTTAACAGAATTATTAATAGCTTTCTAACAATGTGACTTTTCTGAAAAAAAACGTGTAAATAGTTTTAGCCTTACTCCACTGAATGGGAAGTGCTCTTTTTCTACATCTAGGCATCACCTGAGGATAAGGTTTCTGTTGCCACAGTGAGTTTCAATTCTGACATGATCTAAAATTACTATAAACATATATATATGCAAAACATTTACAAAACAAAAAGGGGAAACATTAGATTATTTCTTGAAAACTTATATAAGACACTGGAAATGGGTTGAGCTGATGTATAAGCATTTTTTCTGTCTTCTAAATATATGAGAGTATCCAAGGGAAACGTAACTTTGAATTTCCTACCCCTCATGAAAGGAGTATATCAGGAGGGGTTTAGAGTCTCCTTCCCAATAGTTTCCAACAGGGCAAAGCCTTCCATGTGTTGTTTCACAGGTGAAAAGAATATACCTCCTTACTCTGTACTATAAGCAATAATAAAATTTGGGCAAGTGTGAAATATATATTATGCTGTAATATATTGCAAATAATTTTATTTTTAATTTCCATATTTTTGTTTCATCCAACTGCTGGTTCAAAATAGCTTTTAAGCTTTCTGTCAAATTTTCCTCTTTTTTGATGGGAGGGAGCAGGCAGACGTTTTTGCCCATTTACATTTAGGAGATAGTTACCCTCTTCTTTCTCCTGTTCCTTGGTTTATGTTTATTAGAATGCTACTTTTTTAATTGCTATAATTTGTGCTACCTTTGATATATAGTGCTGATGTTTGTAAAGAAACACAAGAAATCAAATAGTTACCTGTGTTTGCAGACTCATTTAAAAATCTTTCTAAACATTTTACTTGCTAATCTTGCTAAGGTAAGAAAAAACATTATCATCAGCACTGGTATTTGCAAGTTGTGATTAGCTCACTAAAGTGAAATTAAATAAGCACAGTGGTTTTGTGTTAACTCTTAAGTATTGCTAAACATTGCTCACTTATTTTGGTATTATAGTTTTGTCTAAAGAAAGGTTTTGAGAATCATTGAAATTAACTTGTATACTCATAACAGCAGTTTGGACTAAAACATTGATAAACAAGGTAATTTCTCCTTTTTACACTGATGTATTTCAAGTGAATGACTAATCATTTCAGTTCAAGCATAAAAATAGCTCACTGAAATTACATGGTGAAGGTAGAAATTTTTCCATATAGACTGGCTTTTCTCAGTTTGAGTGATATTCTAATGCAAACTTCCAATAATTGAAATGAAAATTGATTGCCCCCTTTGCTTGGTAACGCTATCTTAAACACAAGATTTATTAATGGGTGTTATGTAACTATGTATACACTTTTAAAGAAAAACATATGATAATCAAATTGTAATAATATATTCCACTTGCAGTAATTACATAGATAAATGATATATCATTTTAGTTTATTAGATCAGGGAAGTTACAAGTCATATTAAAGTTTTGTATATCATAAGAAGTTGCCATGAAGAAAACTTGGTGAACTTCAGAAGCAAAACATAAACAGATCAGTGATTGAGAGTAGTTATACAAATAAGATAAAGAAAATTAGTAACTATACAATCAGATTAAAAAATTTCAATTTAAAAAGTAAATTTGGAATAAAACAGAAAATAATCAAAAAGTAATTTGTTACTGAACTTGCAGTTAAAAACAAAAAATTAGTGAAAAAACTCAATTCCACATTGTTATGATTATACAAGGTGTTCCAAAATTATCTTTCCTATTTTAAAATTTAATAATGAACTAACTAAGAAAATACAACCATGTAGCTCAACTCAAACAGTTTTGTTTTTTTTCATTCTAATAGTGGTATTACATCATAAAATAGCAACCATGCAAGAAAAGGCTCAATGTATTATTCGGCTTGCAAAGATCAACTGAGTAATAGTGGTGTAGCATAATTACAGATGCCAGTAAAGGAAAGAAGTATGGGGGTATGTTAAGGATATCATGTATAATACACCTATAGCAAGCATTATTGAGCTAATGACTAGGAAAACGGATGCCACTGTAACTACAGACATGTTGCAGTGAACATGAACCGAAATCAAATGTCAGTTATACGTGCTGTTGCACAAGTAGAAGTCTACTGATATGTCAATAAAAACTGTTTGAGTTGGGCTACAAGCTGTTGAAAACTACATGGCTGTATTTCCTTAGTTATTTAATTAATTATTAAATTTTAAAATAGCAAAAGATAGTTCTTCATTTTAATAAATACAAGGAAAACTATAAACTGCTATCCTCAGAACAAAAAGTTGTTCATAGTACTCGTTTATGACATCTTTGATTGTATATTTTGATTGCCAAACTCAAGCCACACAAAAAATACAACTGTCCGTCTAATACTGCAAAAATTTATTGAATTGCACTAGAAATTTTTTATATGTATGTATGATAATGGTTGGCCTCATGTAGGTGTTACAGTTCATGACGAAATAAGCTGTATGTTACACCTGCTCTTGCATAGTGAATGTTCATGTAATATCACCACTGACTGTCTCTATTTAAGTTGAATGCATTCTATTGACCAATTAGAGCAGTCTGTCAACCTCTGATGGAAATTTGTCTTAAAGTACATAAGTTCACACACATGCAGTATCGAATCATGTAAGCTAGAAAGTAAGTTTGCTACATGATCAAAGTGAATGAATTCTCATATATGCTGTGCTGATTACATTATTTCAGATTTTTTTTTAAATCCACCTTTTTAATTTTAAGAAGCACTGTTATTTACGTTCCTTGGATAATGTTAAGGAGCGTGAGTGAACTCCTTATAAATGATGTTCTGGAAAGATAACATGCACATTTTAGTATAAAAATTATTTTAAAAAACACCACTAAAATGCACAGTTTATTACCAACATTGAAAGAAAAATGTAAAGAGTTGAACTTTTATAACATACAATAAAATACATTATTTTGTATGAAGAATATTTGTAGTTCCTCCTGAAAAACATCAAATAATGCCATGTTTCAACTGCATATACAGATGTAGTGCATTCTCATTAGATACAGACAAAAACGATGTTATAAGTAGGAATTTCTTTGCATTTTTGTTTTTGTGAATTAACATACAGCTCACAAGCTTGTTAACTTTCACCCGAAGTAAAAACAGTTCCAGTATTTATTATAAATAGTTCACTAAATCAAACACTAAAACTTTTATCTCTATACTGAACTGGATTGCAAAATGGCTAGTGTCACTGTTCTGGTAACGACAATTTTTAAGATATATCTTGTGACTTCACTATGTACATTTTAATTTATATATTTTATTGTAGGATTGGCATTGTAAGAATAAAGAGAACAATAACTGACAATATTGTGTTGGTCTAAATTGATTGTATTGTTGTTTGCTATATTATTAATAATAAAGTGCCAGATTTCAGTATAAGCTTACTAAGTGGTCCTTTTTCTAGTTTTAATTTACAACACTTACCCTCCTCATTTTGTTCAAATATATATAAATAAGTAATTCACACCAAATTTTATCCATATTGAATTACATTTAGGGGTTGCTCAAGGTAGTAGGAATTCCAAAACATACTTACCTCCACTGATACTATAGCTATTTCTTGATCTCCAGGATTTCCACTCTGTTACGTCTCCGTTTGTTAATTGATTTTTCCGTAACCTCGTTCCGACAAAACTTTAGCGACACAAGTCCTTACTTAATAAAACTGGTTTATTCTTTCTGAATATAACTTTACCGATACACTTATTTCAACATTCGCGCTAAAACAAACACTATAACGAACGAACGTTAACTTCAACAATACCCTGTGACTGCAGTTCAATTACTCACTACCTACACACACAATACTGTCCCGTCACGTTGTCACCCTCTTATATATACCAGAC
>NW_013666568.1:12022-16309 GCF_000517525.1 Limulus polyphemus | reverse complement strand
AAAAGACAGTAAATCATCCTTTAATGTATTTAATTCACTTTAAAATTTACCCATCTTTTCCGTTTGTGTATTTTGGCTTTCTCTCAACAGTTGGAGACTTCCTTCTTGTTTATTGTCTTTCTCCTCCAACCACTGCTGTAGTCTCACTTCATGTTTCTTTTCTCGTTCTTCTTGTTTCTTTTTTTTTCCTCCAACAACTGCTGTATTCTTTCTTGGTTATTTTGCTGTTCGAGCTGCCACTGTTGCAGGTTTTATCTCCACTGCTGTTGTCTCTTTTCTTGTTCTTCTTGTTTCTTTTCTTTTTCTTCCAACAACTGTTGTAATTTCTCTTCTTGTTTATTTTGCTGTTCTTGTATTGCTGCCATCAAATCTGCTAAGCTGTAGTTCGATTTGCCACTTCTCGTTTCCATCTTCTTTTATTTTTTTTTCAGTCCCACTCTCTGACACCAATTTGTTACGTCTCTGTTCGTTTGTTAATTTCCGGTATAAATTCTTCCCGAGAAACTTCAGTGATACAAGTTCTTTCTTAAATAAAACTAGTTTATTCTTTCTCAATACAACTTTGCAATACACAGAACTTCCACAGTCACTTTAACTTAAACACACGCTACAATTCACAACGATTCACGCACTTTATTTGCGGTGCCTACTGCTCACTTGACTCAATTATCTGTCTCTATGTCTGTCTATCTGCAATTACCTTTTCCGTCACTTTTTATTTCCGTTTCGTTTTCCTGGCAGTTATTTTAATTTAAAAAATAATTATCTCCTAAGAAATAATTACTAATCAAGGGTGCTCGAAGATTAAACAATCCTCCTTCACCCTGCTCGTGGCACAAGGTTACATTTCACTTAGTGGTCAGTGGAGTAATGAGCCGTATGGGCGAAGGATAATTAATTAATTAATTTGCAAAAAAACTGTATATATACATACATACACACACACACACATATACATATATTGGATGGTCGCATGAAGGAGAGGCAAGTCCAAGGCGTAGCAGAGGCTGATTAATTTTTGAAGAAGGAGCAAATCGGCAGCCAATTTTGACAAGTTATCGAAACAAAATGAAGCAAACGGGCCTGGCGAGGATCAGTGGATCAAGGTGCCAAGGCTGGGATCTATGGATCCGATGCCTGAGAATTAGGTGTGGGGGAAACGGGAGTACCTCGAGAAAACCCACTTTCACTAGTTGGGGCCGAATGAGAGCCCGGATAGCGCCCGAGTGAGTGGATTTCAGTAGATGGCTTTTTTGTAATATTTGGAAGTGTTAGTCTCCGTTTGTTCATTAACTTTCCGTAACTTCGTTCCGACGAAACTATAGCGACACAAGTCCTTACTTAATAAAACTGGTTTATTCTTTCTGAATATAACTTCACGATACACTTGATTGCAACATTCGCGCTAAAACAAACGCTATAACGAACGTTAACTTCAACAATACTTTCTCACTGCAGATCAATTACTGGGTAGTATACCAGACTACCCTATATCTAGTAATCTCCCGACAATTCACGAAAGATACAAGATATTTCCAGAAAGCAGGGGGCGTGACACTAGTCACGTGACCTCGCTGACGCAACAACTCTTTGCCCATCTAAACATTGAAAATACTTGCTCCAGGCTTTTATACCCCACTTAAATACCCTTGGCAAATTCTAACTTGCAAAATTCTCCACCAACTTCAATGCGCCCTTTATTTAGGTACTGTATATAAGCACCTCATTCAGATAATGTAATCACTTTTTCTCAACAAAGCATTCCGCATGGGTTTGTATAAACAGGAGAGTTGTGATTATTCACAATTTACGTTGCGACTTTGGACGTGGTTGGCTTTACTATGGCTATATTTTCGTTTATATCTATAAATTACTTATTAAACAAACAAACATACTGACGGGTATGAATTCCGGAATTAATGTTTCTACTACAGAGGTCAACCAGACCTCTTCCACCTCTGCTATCTGGTGTTTGTCAATGGCCAAGGGAGGGGTCACTCACAGTCAAAACTATCCATGAGATGATCTGTTGCGAGATGGAAACATACATGCGGACAGAGGGTATTTTTGTGGGGGGCTCTGAGGCAGCTTTTGCAAATGACCTGGGACCTGCTTGGGAGAATTTAGACTCGCTTTTTCTGGCTCCTTCTTTTACTAGGTCGGCCTCCACAAAGGATGATCTTGATCAGCCACATCCAACCCATTTTCTTTAGTTGGATACTTGGGTTTTGAAGATATCTCCTATTGCATTTGACTCTACTCCTTCCTTGTTTGCAGAAAGGATGGCAAGTGACTACTTGGTTTTCCCCTTCTCCTGATATTACTGTTCATGCTGGGTGATTTGCCGCTCAGTTACGAGATGGGATAGATATGCCTTGTCCCCCACGTTTATCGGAACAGCATGCTTTGGCTTATCACTGCCAGGAGGAGGTAGATTTAGATTCTCAATCAATGGACCCGTGGGGGTCTAGATTGGAACCTGTGATCACTTTAAACAGCACAGTTTTCTTGGATTCATCTTACTCTCACGATTGTCCTGAGGTATTTATCTTTGAACCAACTTTTGTTGGAAGCCTATCAACGTTCCCCTCAGCAATTTGAGGATGAGTTGGGGATTTTGCAGATGTCTACCTCAGCCAGATTTTCTTCTTCGGTTCTTTCTCTGGTTTCCTGGCTGGTTTGTTGTTGGGATTTATTGGGTAGAGATGCTTTGTCAGAAAGTGTTCATTTACTGTCTTCTGCACTCAGGGTGTTACAGGAAGCTCCTTTTCTCCATCCATGTTGTTTGCCGGAGTTCCAGAGATGTTAGAATCATTAATTGATTCAGCTCATTTATATTCTTCTTTATTATCATTGGCTTTTCTCACCTTTCTGGCGCTAATTTGGGAGTGTTACCCGACCCCTCCTTCAGTTCCCAGGTCTATTGGTTCCAATAGTAGAGTCTGTCCACATTCTCGAGGATATTCAGCTTGGGCAGACCATCGACAATGGTGTCGGTAACTATCCTGTGGGTGGGGGAGCAGTGGGAGCATGATTACATCACTTTCTGGACATCTGGAGTTCTTTCACTGGGGATCCATTGGTACTCCATGTTCTAGCTTCAGGGTTGATCATTCCATTTACATCACCTCCACCATTATCTGCACAACTGGTACCTTTTCACCTCCAACAGATCCACGATGAGTGGAGCTTTGTTCCTAGGCCATAAAAGAGTTGTTAGTCAAAAGCCATGGAAAGAGCCATCAGGCATTTACTTATGCCTCCTTCTACTGCGTGAATGGTTCTCTCTCTCTCTTTTGGGGATATAGACATCCCTCAAGCCTTTCATGGGATGAGCACATATGAGGTCCATTCAGTGGTCACTGCATAACCAATAGATCATGTATTCCGATCCTTTGGATCAGTCTGTCTCATTACTCAGGAGCAACATCGTCGATTACGAATGGTGGTTGGGTTGGAACAATACTACTATTGGGGTACCCATTCCACCACCTTGTCCTGAGATCCATCTGTTCACAGATGCATCTCTTCAGGGATGGGAAGCTTATCTTCAAGGTCAGGATTTCCAGGGTATTTGGACGGAAGATAAGTCTACCCTCCATATCAATGTTCTTGAACTCCTTGCAGTACACCAGGCAATGGTTCAAGGTCTGTCTCTCTTGAAAGGAAATTATCATGATACATTCCGACTGTTCCACAGTGGTATCTCAGTTTTCTCTTCAAGGATGCACACATTCTGGAGACCTTTGTTTTCATACCTTGGATTTTGTCTACTGGGCTCATTCCTATCATATCAGTCTTTTAGCATGTCATGTTCCAGGAGAGGTGAATTTAATGCAGATCACTTATCTCGACCCAACTGTATTCTTCTGATGGAATGGATGCTACATCATGAGGTTTTTCAGTGGATTTGCTCTCAGTTTGGGTTTCCAACAACTGATGCCTTTGTGACTCATTGGAATTCTCAACTGCAGTTGTTTTGGTCTCTGATACCTCATCCTCAAGCATTGGTAGTAGATGCACTCAGTCAGGACTGGACAGATTTACATCTGTATGCCATTCCCCCATTTCAGCTATTGCCCTGGGTTCTGACTATGGTTTGTTCCACTCTGACAGATTTATTATTATTTATTTTAATATTGATGTTTGCTTGAATTAAATTTAAAATTTATGTTACAAGTGTACATAACTTATACAGTTAAATATGTATTGTGAAACTCCTGCCTATTCTATAAAGTTGTAGAAGATTCTCGAGTGTAAGAATCAACAATACATGTATGTACGTAA
>NW_013666568.1:0-11022 GCF_000517525.1 Limulus polyphemus | reverse complement strand
GTGAACACAAATTAGTTAGCATAAATCAGTTAAATGACGAAAAATTAAGTGTCTATTTACTTGTGACCACTCAGTGTACATAATATTGTTCCTATTACATTAGGTCTTAAAGTTAGTTATGTTGAGGTCAAATTTTGTACTGAATATGAATGTCATAAGAATGCTCTATGTAATGATAAACTTGATAAAGAAGCGGACATCGCGACTGAAGGAAAGTCAACCCACATATCTGCTAGTCATATTTCGTACAAATAAACTAATGGCGTAAATGGAACAATCTAAAAGTATCTCACCGAATATGTGTTGAGACGGGGAATTTAGAATTTCCAAGACGGGAAAATCCTTCGAAATTGATGGTATTTGAAAACAAAGGAATATCGATCAACACGGGTTTACAGGACCACCCAGAAAGAGACATGCAACAAATATTATCTAACCCGTTGTATGCAAAGTATGGTGTCTAATAATAAGATAGAATCCACGAACTAAAGATCAATGGCAAAAGTCTTCTATATTTCACAGACAACAGTGCGCAGCATATTCAAGAAGAACCTCTGTCTTGAGTCAAGGTTACCCAAGGAAAATAAGACGAACTATAGAAAACTGAACTTGGTGACACTCGAGAAAGCGTCAAGCGTATATATATATCTTGATAACTGAACTAAATCACGTGTCATTTTCTATTGTCCACGAGCGAAAAAAATTCCAAAAATGGTAAACAGTATGTCGCAAAGCTTTTTCAAATGGATTTGTGACAATCATTATTGTACAAGGAACAACTTAGGAATCAGGAGAGTGAATAGAAGGGTCAAAGTGAACGCTGTGTACTATTAAGACCAATTTTCTGAACCTTTTTTCCACACAAAAATAACGGTTTTGTACGAAAATGAAGCCACTCATACCTCCCACTCAACAATCACATACTACAAGCAGCTGGAAAACAAAACAAATGTTAATGCTATTCTATACGAAGACATACCATTCAAGGCACTGGACACAACGCATATGGATTTATGTGCGATCGGACTGTCAAAACGGATGCTGGGAAACCATTTTTACGTAATCATCTAGTGAAAGAATGATATGCCTTGGACATGACAGCCTTACGACGAAGCCTTTTATAATGGAACTACGCTGAAGGGGTATTGTCACAATCACGGTCATCAGATAGACCAAGACCGGACGGACGTGGCCACACAGACTGACTGTAGCGACGTGAGGAATCTCCAAAATCGTTTTAATATAACGGATAGGACTGCAGAGGACTACATTTTAGCTAATGTTTCCTAAAAATTTATTTTCGGGGGAATAAACTACATTTTTTCGGCACAACGTGAAGTACGTTACCCCAAAATAAAACACTTTGTTATGATTATAAATCGTTAGTTCCTAGAGCTATTAGGTCACTATTATTTCTTTACAGTATATCTACTACACTCCATTATGTCAATTAAAGATGGGATATATTACATATATATATATATATTTGTTACACTTTGTAGTTTTGTTACAGTTTTCGTGGATAGCCTTCTTTCTTATTGAGCTTGTTTGATAACTTATAAAGGTTCAATGAGCAAGCATTTCTAGAAGGTAAACATTTGGTTTATACCTATTTCCAAATTCTGCTTCAGCGGATTACTTAAACAATTTTTGCATATAGACTAACTTTCACGATTGCTGAAAATTATAAAACATACGTGCTACATGTTTAGACCATGGCCGGCGACAAAACATTAATAACATTACCAGAAGAATGTCAGTTGTGACGGATTTATTATTATATATTTATTTTAATATCAACGTTTGTTTATATTAAGTTTATATTTAGAAATATACATAGCTTATTGCGTTAAATATGTATTGCGAAACTCTCACCTATTCTCTAAAGTTGTAGAAGATTCTCGAGTGTAAGAATCAACAATTAATTACGAGATGATGTAGGTACAATTCGCTCAACAGGGAGCTAGCTAGCTTTGTCCTTTGTTATTCACCAGCCATAAACGCTGAGTTTTCCACGATGAAGTTATATAATGTTTTCGTAAAAATACTAATGTCCAATGAGAATCCACTTAAATTAAATGATTTGTAACATTCGAACTTTGTAAATACTCCTAGTAAAATATCTGAAGTTTTCCGATTGATAAACGTTATAACAATCACAGTTATAGCTTGCAAAAGTTATAGCATACCAACTATAACAAAACAATAATAAATACTCTTTTTTGGCGTGTCACGTTGGTTATATTTATAGGCGTGTGGAGAGTTTCTAGAAAATTCAAATTATGTAACAATACAAAGCTACATTAAGCATTTACGTACATACATGTAACTCGCTCACCGTGAACCCTCGATAACATATCAAGGAAGTTGCAGACTAGAAAGAAGACTTTATATTGCTTGTAAGTTTGTAAAATTTTTGTATATAAATCATTGTGTGTAATAACTATATGTAATAACTGTTATTGTAAATTTTATTATTGTTTATTTATTAAAATATATTTGTAGTTAGAAAAAACTTTGTGTATCAATCTTGTTGGCAAATATCATAAACTGACTATATCAGCTTTAACTTAACTGCTAAATCCAAAGTACAATTTAACTACTAAATTTAAAGTATCATTTAACTTAATTTCAGGCTATTTGAAATTGTAATACATAACACTCGCTTGGTTGCACAATATTGCCCAGCTCAAACATGGTTTCCACTTCTTCAGTATCTGCAGGAATGTTCACCTCTATCTCTTCCACATTGGCAGTCTATGAAACAACCTCAATCAGACATTCTCCACCCAAATGTTTGGAAACTCAATCTTCATGCTTGAAAGCTATGCGGTCCTTTGCCCGACATAAGGGGTTAGCTTCTGTGGTTTCTTTGTCTTTAACTAAATCTCTCCATAGGCCAGCCAGCTGTTTATCAATGGAAATGGAGTACTTATCATCAGTGGTGTATTAAAAGGAATTTAAACCCTCTTCATCCTAAAGTATCTACCATATCCCATTTTATGACTTTGTATTTGAGAGGGGTCTTGCTTCGTCTATGGTGGTTTCATATAAGGCATCCTTATCCACTATTTTTCAGTACTCCAAATATTGGAAGGTTTTTGAATTCTTGATACTATCAGGTCTACTCAAATCCTTTCGTATTCTTTGACCCAAACGACCTTTTCAATTACCAAATTGGGATTTTAAAGTTGTTTAACATGCATTGTCTCATCCTCCCTTTGAGCCCTTAGCTTCATGTTCTTTGTTTCACCTTTCTCTTAAATTGTATTTTTTGTTGTTGTTGGGTCGTGGATGTCGTTGGTCGGAGTTGTTTGCAATCCATGTGCATCAAACTCTTTATCATTCCACATTTGTCTTGTTTACCCTGATAGGAATTTTCTTACCAAGACTCTGGCAGCCAGGGAAGGGGAAAAGGTCCTTCTCACCAATCCATTTGCCAGCCATTTCTCACTTTTATGACTACTCCGATCCTGATCATTTGTTATGTGGCTCGTACTAACTCATTTCAAGGTAGTAGGAATCTACTGTTCATTCATTGGAATCCTTCTATTTCCCGTGATTTGTCTCCTATTACCCTAACGAGGTGGCTTTGTAAATTAATTCACATGGCTTATAATGGATTATCGTTACAGGAGATAAATATTTTGCATATTACATCTCACCAGATTCATTATGTTTCTATCTCATTAGCCGCTCAGTTGAATTGCCCTCTGGAAGTCATTATGTGAGCCGGTATGTGGACTACTACTAATACTTTCCTATCTCATTACTTACATGATCTGGCAGTTTCCTCTTCTGAGGTGTTTTGACAACCTTCTCTAGCTATTTTGACCATCTGTTAGATTTTATCCAGAGGTGAATATTTTCCTCAATCATATACTCTTTTATTTCTAGGGTCCCTTTATTTTTCACTGAATCCCACTCTGTGGTGAGTGTTGCCCAAACAGGTATGCTTTCTCTTTTCAATTCCACACTAACAACCACTTTCACTATAATTACTAGAGATTACAACAGGATCTGTCGAAATGGGATGTTCCATAAGACCATCTAGGTGCCTACTGGTTGGATATTAACTTATTATTGTTATGGACCACCACTCATGGACTATCATGAGTAAAGCTAAAAAAGCCCATTCTTGCTGACCTTCAGGTTGAATAAATAGGGGTCAGTTTGCTTTCTAAAATGTAAAGAACTTGGTTCACCTATTGCACAGTTTCCAGAGCACTGTTCTTCAGGACTTCCCAACATGTATTACCCCCCCCCTAGACTATATTAGTGGAGCTCGGGAGTCCTTACTACCTCCAGTTTCCAGTCGTTGGGGTGGTGGGCAGAGACTTTTCCTCCAGAATGTTTGAGTGTGTTCCTCCACTCTCAAAGAAGAGGGTGAAGTTGTGGGCCATCCCACTCGGGTCCCTGGATGTTTTTTCCAGATGTCAGTAAGAGTGGCACCAATCTCCATGGGAACCTACTTGTAATTCTGGTTCAGATTTGACATGAAGCTCTCTGGTTCGGGGGTGCATGGTCCTTCTCCTTGATCAATGTCAATTTTGTATATTGTTCATGAAAGGAGGTCCACTATCTTTTCATAATTCTGAATGTGAAGTGGTCCAGTCCAAGGCCCTTGGTTGAGTACAAGTTCCACATCCTCTCTATAATTCCAGGGGCAAGCAAAATACTCCTTGTTCACTTGGTTGGAGATGGATGTTTATAATTCCAGACTGGATGAGTCCTGTTCCTTTGATTGAGTATGGCATACACGATCCCATCATTCCGAGCCTGGGGTGTTGCCTTTTGGACTTCTTCAGGCAGAAGAGAAAGTTTGTCCACTTTGGTGTTGCTTACTTTCTCGTTGTAATTCTGGTGGTGCGAAACGCATCACTCTATGCCTACAGGTTAGGAACCAATCAAAAGTATGTATACATATAACATTGCAGTCCAATAGCCCTAGCCACCAACGTGGGGTATAAGTACCATGACCCTTTAATTCCAACCCCGAGTTGTGGAACCTCAGCTATCTGGTTGGGGCTAGCCTATACTGACGATTACTCATATTCTATTCCACCTTTGATATAGGAACCGAGTTCCAGGTGAAGAGCATACCTGTGCTGGATAATGTAGTTTCCCCACTTTTGTACTGTCTTTGTCTTGGTACAGTCCTATTCTATACAGATGTTTTCTGTATGGTTCATGCTTGCATCAGCCCATTCACCTTCTCAATTTAGGATTATAATGGTAGAGTCAGCGGAGGTATGTTTTGGAAGTTAACATTTTCCTAAACTGAAAATGTATTTCCAATAATACCTCTGCTGACACTCTCCCACCATACTTCTCCACTAAAAGCCGGTTTATGTCTCGCAAAAAAGTGATTACATTATCTGAATGAGGTACCTATATAAAGTACCTAGATAGAGGGCGCATTGAAGTTTGTGGAGAATTTTGTAAATTACAATTTATCAAAGACATTCGAGTAGGGTATAAAAGACTAGACCAAGCATTGTCAATGCTTAGATGGGCAAAAAGTGGAAACCCTGGAGATTGAGAAATAGCAATTGTGTCAGTGGAGGTAAGTATTATTGGAAATATATTTCTAGTTTAGGAAAATGTTAACTTTTATCATGTAGCTTGCATTACACCTGTATATTCTGAATATTCTAGAATATCCTAAATAATTCTGGAAGGTTCTAAGTTATTCTAGAAAAGTCCTAGCATATTACTTTGGAATTTTCTAGCACATTCTAGAGTAATTCAAGTTATTCAGAATGTTCAAGAACATTACATATTTAAATAATCTATGCTGTCACTTTTTACTTCTGGAATATTCTATATAATATATTAGAACTTGTCCTGTATGGAGCTTTCCTCTGGTCCAGATATTGTAATTTTCAATCAATTCCAGCAAAGTTGGGAATACATGGACTAGTCCATTTATGAAACTGCAACTGGCCATGATGAAGTAGCAGAAGTCAATAGAGGAAGTTAGTAACAGTGCCATTAAGTTTGCTACAAGACAACTTCAAGTCAGCCAACCTAAAGATGATCATCGAGAGCTTCTTAAGCTAACCATAGCCTTTCATGGTGACATCTCTCCTTGTGAAGTATTATTTATAACACCTGGAGCACAGCGTCATACACAATGGATGGCTAAAATATTATATGACCTCAAGATCTGAATGTTTAAGGGACATTTTAAACTCAATTGCCATGAGTAAAGAGGACTCCATGACAACAGCATATTTATTGTTCAAGTCTATTTTAAGACATAGTTCACTGCTCCTGATGCCATTTCTGCTTCTCATAATGATCTCGACTTTCTACAATGTTTTGTTAAGTTTAAGGATGTGAATTCTTCTCTTTCAAAATCTGCCTGTCAAAAATTTCTGGACATCTATGGTATCTCAATGAGGAACTCATCAGTTTAGCATTCTTTGGTTCAACTGTATCCACACTGGCAAAACGAGCAATGGTAAGGGCACTAAATGAGAAAGAAGGAAGGAAGGAAAATTCCAAAGTGCATCCAGCTGAATATTACGAAACCTGAAAACATGTCAGTTGAATATTTCATCATAAAGAACACAACAGACTTTTTTAGATGCCTTGAAATTCCACCTGCATTATGACCCTGAGTCATGGGAGCTCAGAGAGGACTACAGGGAGACACTACAGACAGTTCAACACTTATTATGGTCCTTATTGAGGAGTACAATGCCACCATAATAAAAAAGAACAGAAACAATTCCTCTTTGAAGTTGTGCAGGATCATAGAAGATGCTTTTCTAACAGCAAAAACATAATAATAATAATAATGCTAAAGTGACTAACCACACCAAAATCATATAATTATGCAATTATATTATTGTAAATGCAATAAAATAATAATATACTTTAAATAAAGCATTTATAATATATAAGTATATCAAGTAGCAAATACAGTACCAGGCCACTGCAGTCTTAATCTTCAACCCCATTGAGCAGCCTCTAAACATGGTCCAAAATGGGTGAAATTTCGTTGTTGTTTTTTTGTATATTGGAACAAAATTAGTGAGTTAAAGATCTAGTCTCTGGTAAAGTAGTAAGTATGATATAAACACAATGGAAGTATTAATATTGAAATCGCATAAAAGTGTTAAGTGCTGTAGTTGGTTGTTTATCAATACAGTATAACAGCACATTATTTTGAATACCATATATTAACAGAAGTAGGCTAATAAAGTCCCTGTATTAATGAATTAGGTTAAGTTACACAACAGTACTTGTATGCATTTTTTGTTACATTTAATGTAAAATTTTAAGATCATTGTTTGTTTGTTAATTTTGAATTTCGCGCAAAGCTACACGAGGGCTATCTGCGCTAGCCGTCCCTAATTTAGCAGTGTAAGACTAGAGGGAAAGCAGCTAGTCATCACCACCCACCGCCAACTCTTGGGCTACTCTTTTTACCAACGAATAGTGGTATTGACAGTCACATTATAACGCCCCCACGGCTGAAAGGGCGAGCATGTTTGGTGGAATGGGGATTCGAACTCACGACCCGCAGACTGCGAGTCGAGTGTCATAGCCACCTGGCTATGCCGGGCGTTTAAATTAGTAGTGTTGTAATAAAGTTTATAAAATAAATTATAAAGATACTAATATGACCGCAAATGTGTTGCGGGTCTCTACTACTGCTGCCCTCCAGTGGCACAGCGGTATGTCTGCGGACTTACAATGCTAGAATCCGGGTTTCGATACCTGTGGTGGGCAGAGCACAGATGGCCCATTGTGTAGCTTTGTGCTTAATTACAAACAAAGAAACTGCTACTGCTACTATCATAACAAAATTAAAAGAAAACTCTGAATTTAAAAACGAAAGTTACATGTGTTCAAAGGTCAATGTACGTTTCAGTTAACGTTACTCACTAAATTTGCCATTACTATTAAACCTTAGGCTTAAGCTGACATTTATTGATTTAAACAGTGGCAAATTTATTCAAAATAATGTATTAACTGGGCATAAACAAACAAACGTGAACTTATCGATTTCTTTGTCTGTTGCTACGATTTCATAAAACACACGGAGATATTCTACATTAGATACAGATTTCAAGTTTAAAACTGTACACTACGTCTTAGAAGGTACGGCAAGAGACCAACAAAATGACCACTTTCTAGCTACCGGAACTTCACATGAAATTCCAGTTCAATATAGAGATCAGTGAGAAAAATTAGCATAAATTACATTTCATCTATGGTATTGTAATGTAAAACTAGAAACAGTTAACCTGTGTGGTAATGCAGATATCATATCCCCCGCTCTTACGCATTTCATACAATTCAAATTTCAATTTCCTAGCCTTCTAATAGATCTTGACAAATCTGATTTCAAAGAGTCAGGACTCGCAAGAGAAGTCGATCCAATCCGTGCTGTGCCGCGAAATCTCACGAAGAAGATAATGAAAACCAGGTTTTAAGTTACATGAACATAACAATAGAAAGAAGCTCCAACAGTTTTAACACGAAAATCTTTCGAATCTAGTAATGATAACAACTATATAAAGTAGGACTCAGGACATTCAACTCAATGAAAGATTGGCACGTTATCATGCATTTACAACCAGTGTCGTAGTAAGGGTTCTCAGCATCCAGGGCAAAGATACTTTTGGCGACCTACCTCTGAAATGTTTTGATTATTTGTTTTTTGACTCATTACCCACTTAACACGCTCTAAATGTTTTCTTATTACTGGATTATACTTTGCTAATAACTGCAAAACTGACAGGAAATTTCCAGGGTTTTCGTTTAAGGTTATGTCCTCAGTATTACCACGAAATGCAAGATTCTGTGAAGCTAAATATTGTGTACAATCCAGCAACTGTCGCAGTACATCTCTCCATTTATTTTTTCTTGCTGAATTTGCCTTTGCAGCTCTTCATCAATGCCACTTTGAAGACAAATTCGGAGCTCAGTTTCTTTCCAACAGCAAATGACTCACGAGGACTGTCACTATTTTCCTGGGCATCTAACTTTTGAATTTTTTTTCCACTTAGAGAATCCACTCTGTGTTTTGAAAGCAGACCGACTATCGGATGTCACACATATAGATGAAAAAAGAAGACAACAAAAGCAGTATGCTGCTTTATGTAGAGGTTAATAACCAACCAGGAATGACTGACCGCTTGTCCATTCAGAAGGCGTCGTTTGAACCAAAATGCAGTCATAGAACGCCCATCTTTGACATCAAATGGACCTTCTTTATGCTCCAGCTTTAACAATCTCTGTGAGATGTGCATGTGTTACAATTGCTGAGCCTGTTGTATCAAACTTCATAAATCCAATATTCATGTGTGTTAAAATATTTATTAGGTCATCATCTTTTAGCTTAGCAACACTATTCTGTGGATTTGTTTCTGACAAAGTGGAATCCTCTTGTTTATTATTATTGTAGCTTTCACCAGGACAGAGAATAGTTTCTTCATTGTTTTTTTTTTAAATGAAATAGCATGTTCACAATCTTGCACTTGACCTCTTTGCTGGCATCAAAAGGAACAGATGCTGGCCTACTGGTGTCATCACTTCCAGCAAGGAAAGCTCTAATCAATTTGCTTGACTCCACCATCGAAGCTGCATATTGTGCACGTATTTTGCGTCCCTGTGCCCCACACTCTTTTTCCGACATAATGGGCTAAAATAATAAAAAATAAGTATTAACTACACTATTCAGTTGCAACATGCAAATTGTCAGATGAAAGGAAGCATTCTACTTTCCAAAGTTCCTAACCACAAATTATATTTAAAGTATACAATTATAGTTGCAACTCAGCACTAGTTAGGCACATCTGGGCCTGGTTTCACTTTAACTGCCATTATTTAGACCACCCATACTCATGTTAATTAATGTGACACAGCAGTAAGAAAATCAATGCAGATGAGTGTATATGTTTATGAGCACCATATAAATTACTGACAGTTGCTAAATCACATTTAAAAACTCCATAGGTTTAACTATACAAACACTACAGGAGACAAGTCTGAAATTGCTCAAATGAAAATTACACACACTGTGGAGAAGGATGTAATCATAATATAATATAAGCCTAGAGGCTCAAAGGCTATATTTAATATTAAAGGTTTTGATAGAATGAAAAACTTAAATATAGGCTAACTAATTAGTGGTGCAAGATTACTGTTCCTAGAATAAGTCGCTAGTACATCTAAATATAACATTAATATTAGACCTGATATTTTCATCTTTTTAGTCTTAGGTTTGCATCTAGATGTAATAATAATGACAGAAATTTATTTTTGTACATCTAAACTAGACCTTAGATTTGGGTGCATAGATTGAAAGTACCTTTTATTGAATCTACCCAGATCTAGATATAACCCTGCCTCATCAATTCTAGATTTAGATTTATTAGGCCAAACTTTTAGAACAAATGTTACATCTAGATCTATTAACTTAGTCATTAGATCTATCCCAGTGCAATGCCTAGTTTAATAATTAGTATTGATCTAAGTATGCTTATTGTTACGACAGCGGAAGTCAAGTGACGCTGGTAACACCTGATGAGTTTCTAGAAGGATCATGAAGGCTCGAGTGTTTGCCAGACGCCCTCTATTTTAATATATAAGTACGGCAAATAAAGGGAGACAGTAATGACAGATAGACAGATAATTGAATCAAGTTGAGCAGTAGTGACCGTAAGTAAAGTGCGTGAATCGTTGTGAATTACAGCGTGTGCTTAAGTTAAAGTGACGGTGGAAATTCTGTGTATTGCAAAGTTGTATTGAGAAAGAATAAACTAGTTTTATTTAAGAAAGGAATTGTATCGCTGAAGTTTTTCGAAAAGAATTTCTACGGGAATTAACAAACAACCATAAACGTAACACCATAATATAGGCTACAATTTGTATAGTTGCGTCATCGAGGTCACGTGACTGGTGTGGCGCCCTCTAGTTTCTAGAACTATCTTGTTCCTTCAGGAATGCTCTAGTATTTACTAGATAGGGTAGGCTGGTATATATAAGAGGGGGACAACGTGA
>NW_013666567.1:374757-378122 GCF_000517525.1 Limulus polyphemus | reverse complement strand
CGATGACGCAACAATATATATATATTCATACAACTTACAAGTCAATAAAATGTTTGAGCAAATGAAATTCTTTAACAATAACCTTTTATTAATATGTTTTAGATAACATTTACCAATGGAATAGGTTTTCATTAATTTCTAATTTCTGCACATTTCCAATACAGCAATTCAATATTTTAAGATACATTTAGAACTATTTAAGCATTGTAAAGCAGGTGAATGTAAAAATAAGTAAATATAAAACATCTCCATGTTACCATTTAATACAAATAAAATTTAACTTGAATTGCTAATAAAAGTTTACAACCTTGCCAAATAAACTAGTATATTCACATCATTTAAAAATATTTCTCAAGTAACACTAACATTAAGGATACTTAAGAGAGTTTGATATATTGTTACGCCTCCAGTCGTTAATTGATTTTCCGTAACTTCGTTCCGACGAAACTTTAGCGACACAAGTCCTTACTTAATAAAACTGGTTTATTCTTTCTGAATATAACTTTACCGATACACTTATTTTCAACAGTCGCTCTATAACAAACGTTTTAACAACGAACGTTAACTTCAACAATACTTTCTGACTGCAGTTCAATTACTCACTACCTACATACACATTCTCACGTCACGCCGTGACCATCCTATATACACCAGCCCACCCCCCAATCTAGCAAATGCCAGAGCACTCCCGAAGGAACAGGATAGTTCTAGAAAATAGGTGGCGCGACACTAGTCACGTGACCTCGCTGACGCAACAATATAGTTTATTAACATCTAGTTCTTTATGCTTTATTTTCCTTACCTTGATAATTATGGTCTTGAATTTTCTGCATTAATCAGAATCAGTGATGCATGATTGAACCACTTTTGTAAAACATTAAATTACAAGTCTCAACAGTATTAGTATTAAGATATTATCCATGAATTCCCAAAGTCACTCTCACCAACATGTAGATCTCAATCACTATGGTAGGTTTAGTATCCTACTATAACTTGAGAGATGTTTGTTTATTTGCATATTTGTCTGTTGTTTAACTCCTCCTAGGCTTTTGTATTTAGATCTGTCAAATATGGTTTAATCAACTAGTAATGAGTCATTAGAAGTTATGTTGTTTTTAAATGCCTAGATTTCTTAGTTCCAATGCTGACTCAATTATTTATTAAGTTAAGTTCTCTGTCAAAATATTAGAATTTAACACATCAATTTTTCTAAAAATCACAATAATAAGTATATAAACGTGTAATAAACAACGTAATCCAAAATTATTACAAGTGAAATATATATATATATATATATATAAAATCAAGGTAGGAATGGGCATAGTGTAACAAAACTTTCTCTGTACAATCTCACAAGGGGGCATGTATCATTCATTCACTTGTGTTAATATCCTATATGTAAATCATCAGTGTGGATGTGCACCATAGTTTTACGCTACGTATTAAATGCTTCGTGAATGCAAACTTTATTTAATTTACAATACATATTATAAATTCCCTCCAAATGAGCGTGGCTTGTCTTCTGGCCTAAATAGTTAAGCTTCTCTCAAGGTTCACCCTATATTGGCATACCCCATACTACTCACAGATCGAGAAGACCACACCTACTCAGTATATGGAGTGAGCAAACAAACATATGTATTTTAACATGTCGTCTCTGTTCGAAGTATTACCTGATGTACGTCAAATTGCTCTTCTTTTTGGTGATGTTTAGTTTTAAAAAAAACGTTGCAAGTGGTCCCTGTGCTATTGTTCTATTTGGTGCATTTATAACTATGGGAAGTCTGTTACACAGTTAGATGCGTTCAACAATGTCAGTCAGTTGGTGAGATTGAGAAATGTGTGGTTGTATGACTTGTAATTTTGTATGTGGTTTGTTTATCACCTGAGGTTGTCTCTCATATACTTTTGAAGATTTATTATTTGGTTGTTAAAGGTGTATCTTACTATAATGGAGCAATGGAATGGCCGTCTATATATTTATCTATCTATATGACCGAAATTATAAATAAATCCTAAATGGTAACATGGATAGGCTTTAACCTTGGTAGAAATGTTGGGTTTGACCAAAGAGAACAATCCTAACACTTTTTTTCCATGCAGTACTTCCCAGAACAACAACAACAACAAAAAAAAAATTAGAAAATGTTCATTTTTGAAAGTTTTTACAATTAGGTATGAATAATACGATTAGTAATTACTAGTAAAAACAGCTAATTTAAGTAGCAAATAAATTAATCTAATATAAATCAATGCCCTGGAACAATCAATTACTATATACTACGACGGTAACTAAACCCCATAAAACAACATGAACAAATTTCACTAACAGTTTTAAACAAAATACATCGATCTTGCGATCTACTGATAAAATTTAAAACTATTAGCTGGAGTAGAACTCACGATAACATATTGTTAGTCTCTGGTCGTTTGTTAATTTTTTGTAGAAATTCTTTCTGAAGAGCTTCAGCGATACAAGTCCTTTCTCAAATAAACTAGTTTATTCTTTCTCAATTCAAATTTGCAATACACTTAATTTCCACAGTTACTTTCACTTAAACACACGCTATAATTCTCAACGAACGATTCACGCACTTTACTTACTACCACGCTGGATTCAATTGTCCATCTATATCTTCAATCTCTCTGTCTGCTATCCAATTATCTCTCCCACTTTATTTGCCAGCCTTATATATACAAAATAGAAGGCGTCTCGAGCCTTCAGGAACCTTCTAGATACTCATTATGTGTTACCAGCGTCACGTGACTTCAGCTGTCGTAACACTGCCTCTTCCTTAGTATTGTTCGTCCCGAACAATAGCTACTTACATTAAACCAACAGATAATTAGCAACAACTTAATTAAATGTACAGAATTTACAAAAACAAAATTAAAATTCAATAAAGTCTCTTACTTTTACGGGACGTATCTTCTTCCGTACTAGTCTCCATCTCGTTGGCTTCTGCTTCACGTGGGGTTCATTTTCTTCATCAAAAAATGTCCTATTATTCGGTAACAGTCACATCAGTGGTAGTAACTTCATCAAGGGCTTCACTGTTTCCCTTCTCAAAACCGGGTAGAGTTTCTTCTTCGACAGTGGCTTTTTCAGGTCTTCAGCAGCGTCATTTGTTTTATTGTTCACTTCATTCCAACTGAAATGTCCTGAACCATGATAATGACAAAGCCTGTTGGCATGCACCACCTTTGGCTTACCACTAATAGCCTGATTTGGTATTGCATATGCCTCAGGCCACTTGGTGAAATAATCCATCACCACACACATGCACCTGTTTCCAGCAAGAGTTTGGAGCAAAGGACCAGCAATATCAAGAGCTACTCTTTCCATTGGTGCACCAACTTGATAT
>NW_013666567.1:372425-374119 GCF_000517525.1 Limulus polyphemus | reverse complement strand
AACTTTACGATGGGGTTGTGGGCGTCCCTCAGCACCAACCACTACTGGTTTCCCGAAGTTGACTTATTGGTGGTATTCTTCTTACACTGGCTACTCACATGTCCTTGCTCTCCACAGTTCCAACAACCTTTCTGGGTAGCAGCCTTTCCTGCTGTGGCATCTTCCTTGTGTTGAAGTTGTCAGCATTGAGCTCTCTTGTGCCAAGGTTTGTTACAGTGCCAGCAAAGTCCCTCAAACGTCTCTAAAAGCTGCCCTTTTCTGGCCTTGAATCCTGATGACTGTACCAACCTTGGTACCTCTGTGCTTGACTAACATAGGATTCGAATTCAAGAGCTCTGGCCATTGCATCCTGCATGGTAGAGGGATGTGTTTGCTTCACTTGTATCTTCAGTTGTGGACTGTCCAAGGCATCTACAAACTGATCCCTAAGCAACAACTTGAGGATGTCGGGTGGCACAGTTGGTTAGGCCTTGTGTGCCATACTTTCAAAATCCTTTGCCAGTTCTTGCAGGTTCTCCCCTTTAGCATGCTCTCTCGTCCTGAACCTAGCCCTGTAGACTTCTGACTGATTTTGGGTTACATACCTGAGTTCTGGAGCAGCTACCAGTGCTCCATAGTTGTGCCTGTCGTCTGCTGACAACTGTCCAAGTATTTCCAGTGGTTGTCCCTTCAGGCTCGTTGCCAGATATACTGCTTTCTGCTCCTCTGTCCATCCATTCATCTCTGCCAGTAGTTCAAATTGTGCTCTATATGCTTCCCACGGTGCCTTCCCATCGAATTCCTGTGGCTTTCTTCATACTGGATCACCCCTATTGCCGACATTCATATCTGTGATGTGACTTCTAACAGGATTGAAGATATCTGCATTAGGGTATCCTCCTTGTGTAAAAGACAATAAATCATCTTTTAATATATTTAATTAGGTTTGGAATTTACTAAGCTTTTCCATTTGTACTTCTTGTTTCCTTTCTTGTTCCAGTTGCCACTGCTGTAGTCTCTCTGTTTGTTTATTTTCTCGTTTTTCTTGTTTCTTTTCTTTTCCCTCCAACAACTGCTGTTATCTCTCTTCTTGTTTCTTTTTTTTTCATCCAACAACTGCTGTAATCTCTCTTCTTGTTTATTTTCTCGTTTTTCTTGTTTCTTTTCTTTTCCCTCCAACAACTGCTGTTATCTCTCTTCTTGTTTCTTTTTTTTTCATCCAACAACTGCTGTAATCTCTCTTCTTGTTTATTTTCTCGTTCTTCTTGTTTCTTTTCTTTTTTCTACCAACAACTATTATAATCTCTCTTCTTGTTTATTTTGTTGTTCGAGCTGCCACTATTGAAGGTTTTCTTGCCACTGCTGTTGTCTCTCTTCTTGTTTTTTTAATTTTCCTCCAACAACTGCTGTAATCTCTCTTCTTGTTTATTTTCTCGTTCTTCTTGTTTCTTTTCTTTTTTCTACCAACAACTATTATAATCTCTCTTCTTGTTTATTTTGTTGTTCGAGCTGCCACTATTGAAGGTTTTCTTGCCACTGCTGTTGTCTCTCTTCTTGTTTTTTTTATTTTCCTCCAACAACTGCTGTAATCTCTCTTCTTGTTTATTTTGTTGTTCGAGCTGCCACTATTGAAGGTTTTCTTGCCACTGCTGTTGTCTCTCTTCTTGTTTTTTTTATTTTCCTCCAACAACTGCTGTAATCTCTCTTCTTGTTTC
>NW_013666567.1:367525-371833 GCF_000517525.1 Limulus polyphemus | reverse complement strand
ACTTGTGTCGCTAAAGTTTCGTCGGAACGAAGTTACGGAAAGTTAATTAACAAACGGAGACGTAACAGTATGATATATGTGGCATTGTCAAGAACTGGATCGCCTGACAACATTTTCATGCTCACAATAGAGGCAGATAAGAAAACTCGCAGTGTTGTATATCAAGAAGTTCTTTGGTGAGTAATAAAATGTTCAAAAAGTTTATTTATATTTTTTGATTGAGATTGTCGTAGTAAATTAATTAGGCCGAAGGCCTAACAACGCCTTTCGCAGGAACTATCACGAATAGTTTCTGCTTGTATGAGTAAATAGTTTGTACTGCATATATTGTGTATGTTCTTCATTCCTACTGTAAGTACTACCGTACTTATGAAAGTTCAAGATTTAGTCACAAATAATGTCAGAATTTAGTCTCTGAAATAACAGACTTATTTTTAAATGTGGATAAGAAGTTACTATATACATATTCAACATTAGAAACATCAAATAAGATAAACAGAAACAAATTCAGACATTTAATGCTTACAGAATTACTTACCACAGCATATTTTAACAGTTCTATAGGTTTCGGCTGTGGGTTTACAACTCCGCAAGAGGGCTCTCAATGAGATCTGCTGCTTTCAAGCAATCTAACTTGGAACTTTGCAGCATGTCTGACACTTCTTTTGTTTCACATAAGATGTCATTCAGAAACAGCATACAGTATATGAATGTCTAATCCAGTTAAGCCAAAATGGATCGGGCATTTAATTCACGGTCTTGATTGCTGTCATTTATGTCAACACGCCGCAGAAATTTAATAAAACAGCCAAATCTTGCTGCAGTTGCACTTACAGCAAGCATCTGGCAAGTTCATAGTGTTTCCGACATTGTTTTAAACTCTAAAGGCTTTTCATTTGGGTGCATGTATTTTCTTATTTGGAAAGCAATCCACTGTGCATGAACAATAGAATCACTTAAAAAATTTGTAGCAAGTCTTAAGCATTGAGAAAAAATCAGCCACAGGAGTAACAGATTTTACACTCTACGATGATCAACAATTAAGATGATGAAACAGTGAATGTAGATGGCCTGAGGTGCGATTTGTCTTATTTTCTGTTGAACCTCAGAGCATTTGTTGCTCATGACGGCAGTGCCATCATACCCTTGACACCAAGTCCATTGTCCATTAACTCCTATATAATATGTTTGGCCAACGGTTCTGCATCCAGTTCATCAGCGAATCCCACAGATTACAGACACAAAAGCTTGCTCACCTTGATATTTAGCACCTGTAGCAAAGCGACGACAGACAAAACAGTAAACTTTGTCAGTAGATGCGGAATATTCAAGCCAATAATATGTTTTATACCATTCAGGTATGCATTATCGTCCCTGAGTCTTTGGAAAATGGAAGGTCTCATTAAGATCAGGTCGAATTGGTCCAATGTTGGGTGTTCGGGATATGTTATCCATACCACGTACTCCAAGAGTCGGCCAAAACAGAGTTAAGTTTCTACTGATATTGCTTGGGTTCGCCCAATATATCTTCATGTTCTTGATCAGAAGTATCCACACTGCCTCTTTGGTTTAACAGTCTATTCTCTGTCTGGTCTTCAGTCCTTCAGGGCTTCTCGTTTGGTCCACCTGTCTCATTGTGACTTGCATGGGTTTTTGCAAAATTTTCAGATATCCATTTTCTCAATAATAAGACTTGATGTGTCTACACATGTATGCAGAACACCAACTTCAATTACCAACAGTAAAATGTATCATTTAAAGATGCCCGCGACTTCTTGACCTAGAAACCTGAAGAAAAACCTCGCAACAAGTTCTGAGTCGCAAAGTTAAAACGTCAAAGATAGCTTGGTACACAACAAGCCCGTACTTGTCACAACTGCTTACCGCAAAATCTTTGTGAATAACTTATCTATCAACATTTTTGAGAAAGGCAGACCTAGGTCTCTTTTTAACCCTCTTGTGAGGGACAGTGTAATATTGTCATCGCTCAGGTAAAGCATAATATTTATAGCCTTCAATCTAGTTATAGAGCTATCAAATATAAAATCAGACCCCTCTTGTCACACCCACCTGTCAGTCCTCCTTTTCAAAACTTGCCAATATTTTTCTTTGACATTTAATTCTATATTATGAACAGCCAATAGAAAACCAAGGGTTCCGGCGTTGAGGTGGCGTATTATCCTACTTTCTTTTTTCTCTCAATAGACAACATGTAGCTTCGGTTTCAGTTTTACTTTTGTTCCAATGGGAAACACATCGATCAGCTTTTCTACGGAAAATTAACAAACGAACACAGAGACGTAACAGTATATACGTCTGCGTATTATTCTAACGGTATATAACGTTGGGCAGGTTCATTTTTATTATTCGATAATAATAATAATGCAAAGTCCAGTCTTTTTATTTATAAACAGTTATTCATTTCTTCGAAAACGTGTACTGGCGAAGTTCATTGATAGGCCTGGCTTTCATATAAAATTTAACTTATTACATTTTCTCTTAACATCAACTACACAAACTCAAAAAGATCTATTGAACTGATATAAGTTACTATCTTACTCACTAATGAATTCATTGTATGATTAACTCAGAAACAACTCTTTGGTGTTTTTACACAACATTCGTTTTTTCTACAATCCTCTAAAAAATTCAAGAGGCCACATGCATATTATGTCAGATCTTGACAATCAGAAAATTTCTAGGTGTAACAGATTGTCCTTACATGTGCGAAAATTTCCTCTAGAAAAAACAAACGTCTAAATTAAAATATTAAAATTACAGCTCACAACACTGCCCCTTCCTGAACTATGCAATCCATTGAACAATGCTAAAGCACAAAAATGAAATTTACTAAATTTAAAATTCCATAATTACCAATACAACCCACCATCTTACAACTAATATCAATAACATTTGTACATACACTATTGCAATTATTGAATAAATAGTGAAATATACAAAACACAAAATACAATACTAATTTTCATAAACAAACTATTCACCATTCTCATATTTACATCTATACTGTCCAGTCACCAAATATTTTCGGTGGTTTTCTTTTCTGTGGCTTATGATACGAAGATGGGGTGATTTGTTTTTCTTTACTGTCACTTTTTGTCTTGTCACTGGAGTAATTCTCTTTCGGTAGATGATCAAGGGATTCCACTGGTGGCTTCATACTTGGTGACACTCTAAAAGTGGTCTCAACAGGAACCTCAGGCTCTCTGGTGAAGTTTATACTGAAGCTAAACAGTTAGTTATTCTCTTGTCAGAGCCTTTCAAATATGATCCCATTATGACTTTTGGCTTGTACCACTTATGATCTGTTACAATCCACGTGGGATATTTTCCTTACTCTGTGCACCCTTATTTATTGTCATTGGAAACTCAGTCGTATAGTGTATGAAAATTTTAGTTGTTTAGTTGTTTATCTGCGACTTTAATGGATTCAAGTTCTACCACCAACTGGACAGCTTCATTGAACACCTTCTTTAGAACGCCCACCTTCTTTAGACTAATTGACATATCCTCATTCAATATGGCATCTCGCAATTGACCACGTGCCAATACATTCATCATTTAATTCGGTCATCTAAGTAAGATAACTGGGAAAGCCAACTTCCTCAAGTTTGAATAAGGTCTCTTCTTACTTTTGTACGCTGCTCATGAATTTTGCTTTAGAAACTTACTAATGGTGTGTCACTACAAAATTGTTCGATAAGCCAGCCACCAATGCTAAATAATTATGACTCTCAGCTGGAAGATTGCTTAATGTTGTTAAATATGGTTCATTTGAGCAGAAAGATGAGTAGTTTACTGTTCACTATTTCACCCATTCACTTTGGAAATTATTCCAAAATGAGCTTGTTATGCCTCTCATGGTATTTTTCCATCATAGTCTGTTGGTTTCTCTATCAGGCGATGTTATTGAATTGGCCTGTTAAATTCTGTAACTTGAAGAAGCAGTGATATAACATGAGTAGTTCAGGAAAATCTCACAAGTCATCAGTGGTACAGAAGTAATAGTGACTGATATAGATGAGATGGGTTCTCCTCGTCCATATTTCATAGTTAATAGTGTTTGGGATTTAAATTCTTGGACACATGCGGAGAGATATGTGACTAGTTTAGTCCTTCCATTTACATATTCATTTTTCATATGTTTGTTCTGTCATCGATGTTTTATCTAACTCACTGATTTATACTTGTACACCTCCAAGTTTATTACTAGAGGTGTCACTACTTATTTAAAAAGATTCGGGGCTCGGGCCCATAGGCGCGTGAATTTTTGGCGTTTCAGTATCATAT
>NW_013666567.1:363738-366525 GCF_000517525.1 Limulus polyphemus | reverse complement strand
TATCTGTGCTCTGCCCACCATGGGTATCGAAACCCGGTTTCTAGCGTTGTAAGTCCGCAGACATACCGCTATGCCACTGGGGGGGGGCAATATTATATCAATCAAGGTTTTCTATTCTGGTTTTCAAGATATCAACTGGGGATTCAAGGCACTGTCAAGTGGAATCAGTGCACGAGTCTCTTGTAACAGTGCTTAGCAACGCCTCTGTTTATTACTGTAATATTTCTATACCTTTTCAATCTCTGTGTTGTAATCCTTCTGTCCATCTCCAATAGCTTTGTCAATCTTGTCTTCAATAAAGATTATTTTTGGTCGTAATTTCTCTTTAAGCTTTTCGTCTTTTTATTTCAACTTCTTCCTTGCCTCTTTACTTTTTTAAACTTTCTATTTTCTTCTTTATATTCCTTTAATTTTCTGTCTCTTTCTTCTTGACCTTCTTTTAATTTTCTGTCTCTTTTTTCTTGACCTTTTAATTTTTTGTTTCTTTTTGCTAGTTCATCTTTTGGCTGTTTCATTATCTCCAGCAAATTTTCGATTTCACTTCAAGCACCTATTATCATTTTGAAATTTAGTCTAGATTTTATTATATTTTTACGCAAATAATTCCGTTCTTGAAACCAGTGTTTAATGGATTATATTTTTGTGCAGATTCTTTTCGATTATTCAGTATTAATAATTCAAAGTGCAGTCCGTTTATTTATAAGAAGTTATTTCTTTCTTTCATAATGCTTTGCAAACTACGTTTATTGATGGGCATAACTCACAAATAAAATTTAATAGTCTCTTATTTGTTTAATTTCTTGCCCTAGATCTTTCTCAACATGGGCTCGGTCAATTTGACAGACCACGTGACCTCTTTGTACTCGTTCAAAGTCTTTATAGATTTGATACCACTAACTTTTAAACTAGTGTGTATATCTTCACGAAATTTGGCAGTATTTCAGTAAATATTACAAGTCTTTCACATGCAAAAAGTCATATTTTTAGTGAAGTATTTTTAATAAAATAAAATAAAGATTTGCCCTTGAATATATCGAGTATTTATTTTGAATAGTCGGTGTGCAAAGTGATTTTCATGTTAATATTAAAAATACTTTTTTCATCACAAAAATCTTAAATTTCATTTGTGTAATCTCTAAAACCTCCTTAATACATTTCAAATGTTTATTGTCAATAAAACTTGATATCTTATCTGTTATTTTCTCTGCCCTCACTCTATACTTGGTTGGTCAACTTGCTTGACCTCGCAACCACAAAAAAACAAAACAAAAACGAAATATATCTAAATTACCGTATTAAAATGTAACATGAAACTACATTCGTTTATCCTAAGTAACTTTAAATTCGTAACAGTATACATCTATTTATAATTAAATTCTATTGTTTTATTGCCCTTTAAATCGTGTCTAACTACTATTCGCGCCATTATAAGTTGTAAATCACTTGGGGAACATGCAGCTTACTTTGTACTATCCAATTTCCTTACCCACGAGCTACTCCGAACTGCTCGCGTGCGTGCTCGTGAAATATTTTTATTATATATTATTATTTATTTTGCCTAATCTAATCTTAACTAACCTAAGGAGATCCATATTTTTACATTTTAGGTACTTATATAATAGTAAATAAAGAATAATCATGAAAAACAAGAAATAAAGTACTTACCCGAGTATTTTTTATTGTTGTAGACCACACAGGCCTGCGAATTTAAACTTCAGAAAAGTTGTTTTGGTTTTAAAAACGGATTTTCCATAATTCACTTATGCAGATTTCGAAAATAATATTATTTTTTCTATCACGTAAGGATTTTTTATAAATCGTGAAGAAAAAACTTTTACTTAGATCAAATTATTATTTCTTTTACCACAATGAACATTTTGTATTATCATGTTTGTTAACAAAAATACAAACAAACTGAAGAAAAGGGAAAAACACTGATGTCAAACGAATATGCATCTTCATTTATCCTGATTTTTGTTTTGTGAAATCTAAGTCTTTTACTCTCAAAACTACGTCTGAAGCACCTCGTTTCAATGACCAGCAGTAATCAGCCATAATGCTGATTTTCACCTTCCCTGATACCTCCTCTCTATTTCCCTGATGTCTTTATGAAACCTTTCCAGACATTTCAGGTTGAAAACAATCCCTATCATTATTTCTATTGACATCAGATTCAGAATCAGATGAAACTGTATCAAGAGTCTCCAGTGGAGTTAGTACAGGTACATCAGGTCCATGAGCAACAGGTATTACAGCAGACAGAAGGTTCGAATAAGACATTTCCTTTCTATTTCAGGTGTTGTAGACTTGTACGTTACATGAGCAAAAATAACAGTCATCTCTGTGGTTTCTAGGCTCACGCCAGACCATTGGAATTTCAAAGGGCAAAGACTTTTTCTTACCTTTAGTCCATTGTCTCAACTCTTCGACACAAATGGTGCAAACTTTGCACCAAGCCACTTACATTAAACCAATAGATAATTAACAATAACTTAATTAAATGTACAGACTTTACAAACACAAAATTAGAATTCAACAAAGTCTCTTAATTTTACAGGACGTATCTTCTTCCATACTGGTCTCTGTTTCGTTGGCTTCTGCATCATGTGGGGTTCACCTGCTTCATCAGGAAACGTCCTATCATTGGTAACAGTCACATCAGTGGTAGTAACTTCATCAAGGGCTTCACTGTTTCCCTTCTCAAAACCGAGTAGTTTCTTCTTCGACTGTGGCTTTTTCAGGTGACACGTCTTCAGTAGCTTCATTTGTTCTGTTGTTCACTTCGTC
>NW_013666567.1:352989-362738 GCF_000517525.1 Limulus polyphemus | reverse complement strand
ATATGTCCTTGCTCTCCACAGTTCCAAAAACCTTTCTGAGTAGCAGCCTTTCTTGTCATGGCTTCTTCCCAGCAAAGTCCCTCAAACCTCTCTGAAAGCTGACCTTTTCTGGCCTTGAATCCTGATGACTGTTACCAACCTTGGTACCTCTGTGCTGGACTTAATGTATGATTCAAAAAGAGCTCTGGCCATTGCATCCTGCATAGTAGAGGGGTGTTCTTGCTTCACTTGTATCTTCAGTTGTGGACTGTCCAAGGCATCTACAAACTGATCCCTCATCAACAACTTGAGGAGATCGGGTGGTACAGTTGTGCCATACTTTCCAAGTCCTGTGCCAACTCTTGGAGGCTCTCCCCTTTAGCACGGACTCTCGTCCTAAACCTAGCCCTGTAGACTTTGGACTGATTTTGAGTTCCATACCTGAGTTCTAGAGCAGCTACCAGTGCTCTCTAGTTGTTGGCTGTCGTCTGCTGACAACTGTCCAAGTATTTCCAGTGGTTGTCCCTTCAGGCTTGTTGCCGGGTACACTGCTTTGTCCTCCTCTGTCCATCCATTCATCTCTTTCAGGAGCTCACATTGTGCTCTATATGCTTCCCATGGTGCCTTCCCATCGAATTCCTGTGGCTTCCTTCATACTAGATCACTTCTATTGCTGACATTCATATCTGGGATGTGACTTCTAACAGGACTGAAGATTGTCTGCATTAGGGTTTAGCTGTGGGGTCTGGAAGGGGCTTCCCATTGTCTGGGGCTGATTAAGTCGATGGTTAATGTATCCGCCTTGTGTAAAAGATAATCCTTTAATGCATTTAATTCGCTTTGAAATTTACTAACGTTTTCCATTTGTACTTCTTGCCACTGTTGTTGACTTTCCCGTAGTTGCTTCTGAATTCCCTGCAACTGTTGGACACTTTCTTCCTGTTTCCTTTCTTGTTCCAGTTGCCACTGCTGTAATCTCTCTTCTTGTTTCTTTTCTCTTCCTCCAACAACTGCTGTAATCTCTCTTGTTTATTGTGCTGTTCGAGCTGCCATTGTTGCAGGTTTTCTTGCAACTGTTGTTGTCTCTCTTCTTGTTTCTTTTCTTGTTTATTTTCTCATTCTTCTTGTTTCTTTTGTTGTTCTTGTATTGCTGCTATCAAATCTGCTAAGCTGTAGTTTGATTTGCCACTTACGTCTCTGTTCGTTAGTTAATTTCCCGTATAATTTCTTTCCGATGAAACGGAAGTCCTTTCTTAAATAAAGCTAGTTTATTCTTTCTCAATACAACTTTGAAATTCACTTAATTTCCACCGTTACGCTATAACTTAAACAAACGCTATAATTCACAATGAACTACTCACGCGCTCGACCCAACTGTCCGTATCTATCTCTGTCTGCAATTCAACTCATTACCTTGTTGCCGTCAGTTCTTGGCGGTTTTATATGCAAGAATACCGTACATCTAGTAACCTCTCGAGGCTTCAAGAAGGGACATGAGTTTTCTAGAAGCGTATGACGTGTTACTAGCGTCACGTAAACTCCGCTGTCGTAACAATATTATTACCGGATTCAGTGCACAGGAATCACTGTTGAACATATAAAAGTTTCAAGACAATAAAACCATCGCAGGCCTGTACTATCGATGAAACATAACCCTACTTTTTTATACTAATGATAGTAATGCATTAAATAATTTTATTTGATTAAATAATGCACCAAAGAACATAGAATAATAATATTATAAATTTTGAATGCAAGAAACTAACATCTTGTGTTATGCGCAGCAAAGGATACCCGTAGCGATAGGGATATATGATAGAAACTCAGAAACAAAGTACAGCACTGAACTGACTAATTCACTCACTGATTCACTAACTAACTAACTAATTTACTGTCTGATTATACAATATTCGTTTTTATCTATCTCTCTATAAAATTCTAGACGTCACATAGACATCACGTAAAATCAATAAATTTCTAGGCATCGCACATTATCAAATCGTCATGCCAAAACTTCCTCTGGCAAACAGTACAAAACCTCTAAACCAAAAACATAGCTCATAACAGTATAAATCAAATTCACCTCATTCTGTTTCAAACACCTAACGACATGAAATTAACTTGAAGTGCATCCTCTATCATCGATGTTATTGTGTTGATAAGTTATATTAATAGCTTGAAACAGCGTTAATGAGCTTATCCTGCAGTTGTATATTACAATAATAAACTAAACAAAAAATAACTGAGTAATTAATTCGTAGAGGCCCTTTATATTGCATAAAGGGACTTTATTAATTCTTAAATTAAATAATAGGTTGAATAATCGCCAAATTTTCTATATTTTTATTAAAAGAAGGATAACGTTTCGAGCTAGCGCTCTTCATCATCCTTCTTTTAATAAAAATATAAAAAAAACTTGGCGATTGTTCAACCTGTTATTTAATTTTGTTATTTTCGTCGCCTATGCGGTTTAACTATATTTTGTCACTCGATTAATACGCATCAAGGTGAAATACAAAACAAAACTTTAATCATGGTACTGATATTTCACCTTCTTAAATAAATCATTCAGACGAATGAAAGAATGGATAAGTTCAATGATTGAAGGTAGCACGAAGTAAGCAAAATATTTTTAAACAAAAGTTTTTTTTATTACAATAATTATGTGTACTTTCGTGAGGACTCGGTACTTACTGCGTAGTTCAGTTGAAGGTGTTCGTAACTCCCTCTACTGAGTAAAATCTATTTTTGAGAGTGCTGCAGTAAAGCCTAAACTGCAATGTATGGTTGCTAACACTAACAGCGAAGAGTTAAAGGCATTAGATCGTTTGTCTTCTCTGCTGTACTGGAAGAGTAAAAAACAGAAACACAAACCTAGGCTCAGACCTAAAGGTAAGCAACTGTTTATAGGTTTGTTTTTGCACCGAAGATTGTAGATACGTTTTTTTTGGAGGCCTTGAACTTTGAAGGTTTCCACTGGTTTCCCACCGCTTTGAGATACGTCAGGACTTACTCGGAAATCATTTCATACGGAAAACTTGTAATATTTATGTATAATTTACGTGGAATACCGTAATGATTTGCAGTAGTTTACGATAACAGATTTGTTTTTCAAGTTTTAGTAAACGAAATTTAATAATGTTAAATTCAGCGGATACAAATTAAGATCTGAAATTTATGATAAGGATTCTAAAAAAATAAGAAACAATATTATTCCAAAAAACATGTTTATTCTAATTACAATATCCATACAGTAACAACCTGATTTTGAGTATCGTAATTACGAAATGGTTAATGATAATCCAGCACAAGGGATTCCAAATGTTCTTGTCATAAGGATCCCCAGAACATCCCATATCTTGACTGAGCCCTTTCCCCCATCCAATGAACCTATAGATATTGAGTACCTTAACAATAACATTATTTTGTATATTTGTAACGTGGTCTCCGGGAGTACGTGGACCCCCAGTTTTGGAACCTCTTATCTAGTATGAAGAAGAAACTGCAACAGGAACATTAAAAAAATCACGGATTTTTTATTTTACTTACAAATATATTTTGTGCACTCTTAAGAACAACTGAGTTTTTTTACAACATTATGAGACAGGGGTAAATTATGTTTGTTTGTTGAATTCCGTGTAAAGCTATTTAAGGGTTAACATCGCTAGCCGTCCCCAAACTAGAAGTGATAGAGTAGAGGGTACTTTAGGCTACCCCTTACCAACAAATAGTGGAATTAGATCGTCACATTATATAGCCATAAGGGGGGAGGGACATGCTTGGTGATGGGATTTGAACCTACCCCTCGCAAGTTGTGATTCGAGTGCTCTAACCACCAAGCCATGCCAGACCAGCGTAAAATAATGATCTAACACTTGTTTGTTTGGTTCAAACGTAATTCTGTCTTTTTAAGAGTGCGGTTGAATAATGTTTACCAACAATTTATTAACACTTTGAAGAGACTGCTCAGAAATCGATACTTAATAATTGCCTGTATGATAGACTACTGTGTTCTTTTTTTTTCTACAACAGGTTAATAACAAACAACGAAAAAATAAATAAATGTTGGGTTAAACAAAATACTTTCATGGTGTGTGTGTGTTGTCCAGATTTCATTAATTATAGCTTTTGTATTTATATAAAACACGTCTATATGTAAACATTATTTTCATAAAAGCAACGGCAGAACGGAACCAACATAAAACTAAGAACAAAAGTAAACTGTGGCGAACGAATCACATCACCCACTCCTCATTCACCAAGTTTTCCTGAGGTAATTTTAGTCAGGCAATATATGTTGTTGTTATTTAAGAATCACATGCACAGTTGTTAACAAACATCAATATCTCATTCGTGATTTTGGGCGTTACAAAATAATTTAAGATATGGGAAATATTATTCCATTAAAACAATACTGATTAACTGACAGCATTGTTGATCTGCTGGTTATTCTATTTGCTTTTAACAACTTGCATCTGGAAGAAAATGTTCGATTAATGTTCCGATTAATTTGTTTCAAAAAAGACACCAAATGATTTACAAATGTTTTGGCTTCGCTAAAACATTATTTTTATTTTGGAAGAGACATCAAGCAGGCAGACCTGATCACCCGCTTTTGAAATTTAATGTCGTTTTATTCTTTCAAAGTGCGGGTCTTTTCTCTTTTTTTTTGTCCATACTTTCAAGAAAACATGTCACTGATTACAGTCTCCGAATAAGTTTGGTTTGAATTTTGCGCAAAGCTACACCAGGTTGTCTGCGCTAGCCGTCCCTAATTTAGCGGTGAAAGACTATAGGGAAGGCAGCTACTCATCACCACCCACCGCCAACTCTTGGGCTACTATTTTACCAACGAATAGTGAGATTGATCGTCACATTATAAAAATGGCTGAAAAAACGAGCAAGTTTGGTGGCACGAGGATTCGAATCCGCGACCCGGAGATTGCGAGTCGAGTGCCCTAACCACCTTGCCATTTCGCGCAAAGCTAGACGAGGGCTATCTGCGCAATTTAAAGGCTAATAATTCTTAACTCTCAGGTTTATGACTTGTTTTTATACAATTTAATGCGGAAGGGGTCCACATATCGCATCACATTTAATATCATGTTTTCCTACTATAAAACTAAGCCCCACCCTGTGGTTCAGCGGTAAATCATAGAACTTATAACGTTATAAATTGAGTTTCGATACCTGCGATAGGCAGAGCTCAGATGGCCCAGTATGTAGCTTTGCGCTTAACAACAAAAAATAAAGAAATAAAAGGATGACTTAACCCATTTTCTAGGCAAAATATTTAATGAATACCAGCAGTAATTATTTTGATTAATAACAATATTTTTGTTTAATTTTTTAGACTAATTTATTATCAGGAATCCTGTAATCGGCAAAGTCATGATCCCTCAAGAAATTTGATGCACAAATAGTTTAGAAAAAAATGTGTTTAAAAAGCCCGTGGGGTCCACATGAGTTCCACCTGTAATTATGAGGTTAAACTTAGCTAAACACGGTGAAAGTGTATACTTGTGGATTGCGTCATCATATTTTCTTTTGGGTTTATTCTGTTAGCAGGGACTGTTTTCGAGTAGTATTAGTATTTTCTGGCGAGATATTTTGTCATAAGGATTGTATTAGGATCACTGAGTTAAATGATATTCAACTCCGTAATTACAGATGTAATAGCAACAACATATCGTTACCACTGAATCATTACAGGTGTCTGTATGTCAGGATAGAATAGCATGACATGCGAGATTACGATTGCTAAAAGTACGTTGTTGATGGTGAAGTAGGTTGCTAATTTAGGTCGTTATTTTATCTTACAGTATTAATAGACCAATATTTATGAGGGTAGAAAAATGGGAGTTATAAGGGTAGACAGATAAGCAAAGCTATAGATGAGAACTGAAAAATTAGGACAAGAGAAAAATACCAAGAGAGTGGGAGGGGAAGTTTAATAATTGTATTTAGTTCTGAGGCAAATAAATCTAGGAAAAAACAAACCACCAAACTTTATACGGGCAGATATTTGTGAGCAACAGCGAGATGGCTAAAGAAAAATAAAAAGGAATAACGGAGTATCCAATAGCGATTGTGGTAAGAGGTAAACGTTACATGTAATTATAACTATTGTTACAGATAAATGAGACAATGCTAAGGAAGTAATAGGTACACAGAAAAAGGTGTAGAAGAGCAGCAGGACTTTCAAAAGTAAAACAAGTAGACTAGAACATTTTGAAAATTCAACAACGCAAAATACAGAAATAGAAATGGTTGGCGTTAAACCTGTTATAAACAACAAAAATAAAAACAGCAAAATGGTGCGACGAGGGTTAAGTGAGAGAAATTAGGAACAGTTAATATGACAGTGAAATAAATGGAAATAAAACAAGAAATTGATAACACTAATAAAACAAAGGATAAAATAAGTGGATTTGACCGTCACTCTTATAATATATATCCACTTCCCCTAAGCACCGAGCCCAATTTTGTTTATTTATTTATTTTTGCGGTAACGAAGTGTATACCAAGAAATCTCAAATCCATAGGCCGGGACGCTAACATTCGGCCCACGTGAAAGAAGAGACATAAAAAATTGTATGAAAAAATAGCTAAAACAGTCGGAAAGACACGAGAATAAAAACGAGTAGATCCATAAAACTGAATACACTATGATAAAAAGGGGGAAGTGAGAGTAAAAATAAAAGGCAAAAAAAATCAGAAAAAAATAATAAGAGTAAGTTTGTTGAATCTACGCGAAAAGTGAACTACTCAAATAGTCTATACACAGAAAATGATAAAAGCTCAAAGTGAACAACAAATACTATTATTTCGTGGTTTTTGTTTCGGATATTCGCGTAAAACTACACGAGGGCTACCTGCGCTAGCAATCCCTAATTTTGAACTAATAAATTATAGGGAAGGCAGCTACTCGATAGCACTAACTGTCAACTCTTGAGCTACTCTAATCGGATAGTGGGATTTGCCCGTCACTTTTATAACGCACATATTGCACTAAAGTGCGGGCTCGTTTTTGCGTCGACGCGCAAGCCAGTAGGCAATGCCCAGTCCAAATCAGTAACTAAACCACCAATTTTGGAGCTACTGTATAATTTGCATGAAATATGGTTGAACCATGAACCATAATGGTTCACAATAAGGATTGTCCAGGAATTTCACAAAAATTATAATAGAACATACGGGCTAAGGCTTTTAAATTTTGAGAATAGCAAAAAAAAGTTGATTTTCCGATTGTTAGACAATATATAAAAGTCATCCATGTTTTCATATTAGTATTATTATTCGTATTATTCTTGTTTCACAAGGCTACAGAAAAAACGGCTATGAATATTGTATTAAAACCTAAGCAAACCTACTAAAAATCTCCTGTGCAGGTCATAGGACTATTTTTATGTTGATTCTTGAAAGATAAGTTGAGATTTTATCAGTTTTTTTCATCGCTACTGGCCAAGTTTCTTTCCGAAGCCATTCAAGCACCGAAACCTACAGCAAAAATAGCTAGGTATACTATGCCAAAATCTATGCACAGCTACTAAGCAATCTCTTGCGAATGTTGTAGGGCTATTTTTAAATTGATTCTTGAAAGTAGATATTTCCACCGTCTAAAACGTTCTTCTAAGTTTTTATTTATTACCAACATAAGCTCTTCAAAGCCATTCGAGTGTCGCAGAAATGTACTACCATATAAAATAGTCGGAAATGCTTCGTATTATCATATTAGTCGGCAACACTTCGTTATATTAAAGTAAACAATGTATATTTATAACAGTGTCTCCGGCCTTATTATTATTATTTATTGTAGTTTTATAAGCCACTACAGAAGAAACGGCTACAAATATTTTATTGAAACCTGGACAACAGTAATGAATGCAGTATTGAGTATGTCATAGGGTAGTTTTAAAATTAATTCAAGCACCCTCGTTTTTTCGCCCTTAAAAATTTCTCTGCCATAGAAAAAATCCGGTGTTTCACTAACACTCATTAATTGGATAATAATTTGTGCATCAATTGGAAATTGCCACGTTAATGATTCACATTTCTCGAGTTCGCTGTTGTACTTTCTCTGTGCGTGGTTTTTGTGACTATTTCAAGGAGTTTTCTAACAGTAGACAATTAATTACCATAGTAGATTTCTTTACTCTTGTGAGTGGTGATTTATTCTACTGATTTTCGTACTAAACTGAAATTGTGAGTGCATATTTTAGTATAATTCATATTCTTATTTTATGAGTCTACAGCAAAATCGCCTAGGGATTTTGCGAATTTCCATGACCTATTTAAAATAAGTTGTATTTTTACTAAAATTGATAAGTACTGTAGACATGGAGCCAAAATAGGGACTTGTAGCTTGAGAGAATAATGTTGACACTATTTACAGCCTAGTTTTTTTACTCTTTTTTTTAAATCCCTAGCTGTAGGCTTAAAAATATAACCTTTGCATTTTGATTCAACTTGTTTCTGTATTTTTTTGACCATCCCTATTCCCCTTTTTAAATTAATAATTTTTAATTATCTTATTGGCAATATAAACCACAAGGTAACAATTTTTGCCGTGTAACTTACAGAATATTTTCGAATGAGAATTTCCCTATGTCGATTGATTATTTCATGCCCCCTAGTAGCACAGTGGTAAGTTTGCGAGCTTATAACGCTAGAAACCGGGTTTCGATACCCGCGGTTGGCACAGCAAAGATAGCCTATTGTGTAGCTTTGTATTTAACTACAAACAAACAAATGATTATTTCAGATATTTTTCAAAATTTAAAACAATAATCCAAAATATTTCGTATACTCTAAAAGTAATATTCTTTAAAGGTATACTGATGGCAAGTGAACATACGTATTAGGAAAACAATTATGCTGTAATTATACACTGCTTGGTGCTTTAATTAATTCGCTGTTTGATAAGAACGTAGTACGTTTCCCTGTCGTTGAAGACGATAGCAGTAGCCTTAGTATCCAGGAAATGCTGCATTGATCTAGTGAAATTGGCTACATTTAATAACGAACTTGCTTTATATTGTTTTCCCATTGTTAGTTTCGTAACCTGTGTAAAATGTCGTATCATAAGAATCGTATCTGGGAACGCAATGTTCTTGTACTGTGCAGAATGTATGAAATATTTGACTGCCTATTTTACTTGGTTTGGATTTCTAGGTTTTTGTGGTAGTACAAATTTTGTACATTCGTGCATGTAAATATGGTTCAGCTCACAAAATTGCGGACAATTCTTAGTAAAGTAAGTATTGAAACATTATACTTATATAGAATAATGCCTAGAAAATTAACAGTTTTGCTTATGGTTAGTTATATGTTTAGCTGATTACTTGCAGCAACTTGAAAATAAGTGTAAAATAACGTATTTCAATCTTAGATGCTCAGTGTAATCATAGAAATCTACTGAATTGGGGAAGAACGAGGCGAATCAGCTTATTAAACCGACAAAAACCATGAGTAGAATCAATAATTTTAAGAACCATATATACAGGGGATTAGTGGAATAACTTTTATGAACATAAATAATCTCTGAACAATTAAGATATTAAGCCTTACAAAATAAAATCGTCAAAGTGAAATTATTTTTAAGGGAATGAATTAACTATGGTAACTGAAAGTGTCTAATTATTCACTTGCAAATTGTAGAGTCTATCTATTTAACTAAAACATAACATAAATATATACTTACTATCATCATGAAAATAAGAATAAGAGTTGTAGAGGTACTGAGAGAGAAAAAAGTGGGAGTACAGGTG
>NW_013666567.1:350117-352395 GCF_000517525.1 Limulus polyphemus | reverse complement strand
AGGTTATCCTATCAGTTAAAATAGGAGTACAGGTGATCCTATCAGTTAAAGTGTATAACAATTGTACTAGGAGTACAGGTGATCCTATCAGTTAAAGTGTATAACAATTGTACAGCCACAAATCGAATATTTTAAACTGTAATTTTGTTTCTGAACAATGCTTTTGTTATATTTTATACCATTGTGTAAAGCAGCACCAGAGATAAATACACAGAAGAACGTACCTCATTTATCATGTGGGCCAGATGTGGCCCAATAATAGTTAGCAAAAAGAAAAAAAATCGCTAACCTCTCTCTTTGAGACTGTGGGTATGTTATAATAGCGACAGACAAATCTGTCAGTTTCATCAGAGTAGCTCCAAGAGTTGGGGGTGGATGCTTTTGGATAGCTGTCTTCATAGGCGCTTAACACAGGGTGGATGGGGCACATGCCCTTGATTTTTTTTTCAGTTTCTATGCATATACTATTATTAACAACTACGTTAGATTGACTTTGATTTCCCATCAAAGTTAGGTATTTTTCCCCTCTCGTCTATCAGTTAAAATTAGGGAGGGTTCGTGCAGGTAGCCCTTGTGTAGCTTTGCACGAATATAAGAAACAAAACAAACTTTATCTCAGAATTACGTAATATTTCTATACACTATGGAACGATAAAACTTGGTTTCAAACAGTAGAAGCTTTTAAGTTATATTTTCCTAGAACTAGCTAACGAAAATTGCTTGTTGCATGAATATTTTTTTTTGGTTACGATATGCTATGCTTAAGGTATCGATTTATTTAAAGCGACCGTTTTTCTGTTGTCTTGTTAACTTGTTTGTGAAATTCGTGAAAAACCTGTACCGTTGGCATTGACGTCACAGAAGACATTAAGTAGCGGGTTATCGACCAGTTCAGCAGGGAACAAGCTAAAATGACTTCTAACAACGGTTGATTCAATTTTGATTTTATTGTAATTACATAAGTTTTGTTCTCGTTGTTCTTTTTACATTTAAGTTGATAAAACCTTTTGAATGTCTTTGTTCCGACATTTAACTGCATTTGGTTTAAAAATCAGAGATGTTTTATTTGTAAAAGTAAATTTCATTTTGAAATCAGTTTTTAGTTAAAAACTGCCGTAATTACAAACACGCGTCTTATATCAAACAAAATCATTTTCTTTTTATGAATTGTCTAAATTTACGTTTACATATAAATAAATACGATACTAGTGGCAGCCCAAAAACTGTACATAAACGTACTTTAAATTTTTGTATGAGACAGACATTGCTAGACTAATTTCTACACACAGAATGCACTGTATTATGAAGTTTTCAGTATGATTAGGAATAAGCACTGGTATATTGTTTGTCAAAGCATTGATTGTATTGTGTAGTTTTCTGTATTACTAATAGTTAATACGGATATAGTGTTAGTCAAAAGCACTGTATTGTATATTTCTTTGTATGACTAGTAGTTAGCACGGGTATAGTGTTAGGCAAAGCACTGGGATGACTCAACAAGATCTTGTCAAACTCATTGTACTGTATATAAGTATTGATAACATCATTTTTAGTTTGAATTCTTGTTTGTTAGCCGTATGTAACGAATTTGCTATTATATATTTATTTTAATATCAACGTTTGGTTAGACTAAGTTTATATTTTAAAACATGCGTAGCTTATACTGTTAAATATGTATTGCGAAACTCCTGTCTAATCTCCAAAGTTGTAGAAGATTCTCGAGAGTAAGAATCAACAATATATGTGTACGTAAACACTTAAATTGTATTGTTACGTAATCTGAATTTTCTAGAAAACCTTCCCACGGCTATAAATATAACCAACGCGACGTGCCAGAGAGGGTATCTATTATTAGTTCGCTATAATCAGTGTGCTATAAAATTTCGGTAGCTATAACTGTGATTAACGCTTATTAATTGGGAACTTCAGATATTTGACCAGGAATATTTATAAACTTCGAACATTACAAACCATTTAACTTCAGTGGATTCACATTGGACATTAATACTTTTACCAAACATTACCTAACGTTATCGGTGGAAACTCGTTCTCTAATAGGCGTATGAACAGTGAAGATTACAGGGCTAGCTAACTTCCTGTTAATTAAGTTTATTGTGCCTACGGAAACTCGAAATCAACTCGCTCATCGTGAACCCTCGATAAGATATCAAGGGAGTTCCAAACTAGAAAGTAACTTTTGTGTATAAATCATTGTTATAACTATTTGTAATAACTGTTATTGTAAATTGTATTGTTGTGTGTATATTAAAACGTATTT
>NW_013666567.1:344412-349462 GCF_000517525.1 Limulus polyphemus | reverse complement strand
CATAAACTGACTATATATCGGCTTTTACTTAACTACTAAATCCAAAGTACAATTTAAGTACTAAATTTAAATTTATCAGCTAACACAATTTCAGGCTATTTGAAATTCTAATACGTAACATGTACCACTCGAGAGCTAATAAAGTACCTTGTATTTACCAAAAGTTAATAAATATTGGGCCAGGCGTGGTACAGTGGTTGACATGACAGACTATGGAGTTCGCATCTCGTTGCCGCAAAATCGTTCTCCGCACTTTGGGGTCGTGATTGATTTATAAAAGTGACAGTCAAATCCCACTATTTGATAAGAGTATCCCAAGACTTGGCGGTGGGTGTTGTTGACTAGCTAACTTCCTCTAAACTATTAGTTTACATTTAGGGATGGCTATAGCGCAGATAGCTCTTGTGTAGCTTTGTGCGAAATTTGGAACAAGTTAATGAAATTTCTTAAAATTTTGAATGAGATTTAGTGTTTTCATTATTAGTGTGATTAGATTACCTAAATGTAAGGTTTCTGCGCAAAGCTAAACAATAGGCTATCTGCGCTCTGTCCACCACAGATAATCGAACTCCGGATTTTAGCTGTGTAAGATTAGAATTGTTGTTCAACTACTTAAATAGTTGTATTTGTAGCAAAATTATATGTTTGATTTGATTAGTATGTAAATTGGGCATATCGTTGAAATAGTAGTCAAACTGGCTGCTTAATGTAATTAATAGCATAATTATGGCTCAGTTAGTATTCAAAATACTGAACAATTAATTAATAGTCAAATTACCTGCTCAAGCCTTTTTTGGCTTAATATTATCTATAGGGATCAACTAGTTGTCAAATCACTCGTAGGGTTCAGTTTGTAGTCAAATTCTGTATACAAACAGATTGGTAGTCAATGTACCTGTTCGTTTCAACTGTAGTACTAATTACATTACCTCTATGAGCTATAGTTCAGTTACCCATTGGGTTTAAATTGGTGTCTAATTATCGGTATTATTCATTTAGTAGTCATATTACCCATTCAAATTAATTATAAACATTACCTAAGTTACAACTAAAGGCTAAATTATCCGCACAGTATAATTTATAATCAATTGACCTATATGTTTCAGTTAATAGTCGAATCAACTATGCGCTTAAATTCAACGATGGTCGTATTAACTGTGTACTTCAATTCAGCATTAAATTTCTTGCAAAGTAAAATCTACAATCACCTTCTATGATTCAGTTAACAGTTGAATTAACTGTGCACTTCAGTTCAGTGTTAAATTACTTGCAAAGTAAAATCTACAACCACCTTCTATGATTCAGTTAACAGTTGAATTAACTGTGCACTTCAGTTCAGCGTTAAATTACTTGCAAAGTAAAATCTACAACCACCTTCTATGATTCAGTTAACAGTTGAATTAACTGTGCACTTCAGTTCAGTGTTAAGTTACTTTAACAGCTCATGTAGTAATAAATTTTAGTCTTCGATTTACTAGTAGTAGAATCAACTAGACGGAAAAGCTACAATTCAATTTCATGTGCAGTTGATATATAATTATAAAATTATCAATAAATTAAATTGCTAGTTAAATTAGTTGTACAAGTTCTTTATAGTTAATTTGATTCAAAATCTCACATTGCGGGGGTTAATTAATATCAAAGTGCTCAATATCAGCCACCCATCTTCTCTTCCTTGATTATTATGAATAAAGAATTTGGCAGGACTCTTGAACTAAGATAATCAGCTTGTAAAGCTTAGAATACATTTACTTCATTTTATTTGTGATATTCTGTTGAAAGTATCGATTTAAAAGGCAGACCATTGTACTGGGATATTATTTTTTTAAATGAAAGGTGAGATTGGATGGGAATCGAAACTGTGACTCTGCAAATTATACGTGTATAGATTACTTACGAGTTACTCTACCCGACTGTAGGTTCTAAATATTAGGTTTTACTTGTATGAGTCAATTTTAGTAGAATTATTGTTTGATTCAATTTGTTTTCAAATTCTATGAACATTTACATTATTAATCAAATTATCTGTCAAAGTTAATTATAGTTAAATTACCAGTGCCCTTCAATTACTAGTTCAATTATTTCTTGTGTGCTTCAATTGGTTATCATTTATTACTTTATATCTGATTCTTTGAGTTAACTCTTTTATCAAGATTAAATTTATTACGTATAAATTTTAAAAACTATGTAAATTACAGGTACGAGATGAATAAAAGTTAAAGAGCCTGCATACTTAAATAAATATTCAGAGAAGTTTTACGAATAAACAGTAGTTAGTTTAAATGTTGGCTTCAGTTATTAGTAAATTATTTGTATAGTTCAGTCACTGATTAGTTGAAATGTACAGTCCTATTAGTAGTAGTCCATTTACACGGAAGGGTTTAGTTAGTACTTAGATTTTCTGCACGCTCCAGTTACTAGTCAACCCACTTGTACAAACTATATTATAATTAAATTACCTATTCAATCAATTTAAATGTTAAGTTCTCTCAACAGCTCGGTTACTAGTCATATTGTCTTTGTTATTTAAGAAATAGTCAAATTACATATTTGTTTTAATTAGTACCCAGCCAAATTATTTCTATCGTTAAATTACAATCTATACAGTTGATACTGTTCAATTATAGTTATATAATTATTTAACAGATGTTTCAATATTTAGCAAATCACCTATACATCCTGTTGAATTATTGGTAAAATTGTATATAAAGTTGCTCAACTAGTAGTCGTTTGTCTGTGTAATTGTTAAATTATTACTAAAATGAGTTCTCAAGTTATTTATACAGTTGTTCAATTGCTGGTCAAGTTATCCATGACAATGCCCAATTATAGCTCCGATTAGCCATACAGTTGTTCAGTTACTAGCCAAATTAAGTTTATGAACAATTTTATCACTAAATATCTTGTGTTATTTCCAATTAATAGTCAGATTACGTGGACAGTCAATATGATATGACTATATTATTCTCAGGTGCACTGATAACCTAAGAGTTAAAAGTAGTACTGTAACAGCTTGAGGAACTTTAGGAAATCACGGAATTAGATCTGAATTATCTGACCCTGATTGAGTTTGAAGAGAGAGAGGCCAGAAACAACGTGAAAACAAATAGAAAACTAATCTTTATTATCAAACACAATCAAAGGCAAACAAGTGCACTTATCTCTAGATAGCAATTCTATGGAAATCTCTATTTGTAGATTGGTAACTTGTAGCTTACTTTTTTACTGAAGAATCTTACTGGCTGTAGATTAAGAGAGTAATACTTTATATACTGTATCCCATAATGTCATCCTTCTCGGTGTTTACGCTTTACCCACGTCATGGATGGTAATTTCAATAGCAAAATAAGAAAAGATAACATTAAGGTATCGCCTCATCTACCAATGAAAATATTACTCTTCTCCTTTCAGCAATATTTCTCATGAGAAAATACACATGATACCCTAAGGGAATGACCCAGGAAAATATGTCGCTAGAGCGATGGGAAGTTAGCCACATTTATATAATTTGACCAATGTTTTATTGTCAAAACTATACAGAAAGCTGGAAGAAGTATGGGCAAAAAAGTTTGAAAATTCGTGGTGAACAAGAAACATTCGTTTTACTAATCTAAAAAATACGGGAAACAAAGAATACTATTTGCTTATCACATGATCTTTGTTTTACTTACAACACCTTTGTGGTTTAATATCTGGCTAAAAGTAACTACAATTTATTCATTAATCATATTATCCATGTGCTTCAGTTACTAGCCAAATCATCTAAACGGCTAAATTATTTGCAAAATGACAGTACAGTTTAAACATGTGTTCTTAATAAATATTAAAATTATGTATACAATTTAAGTGATAGTATATTATCGATACTCTTAAGTTAATAGTCATGGTTATGTTTAAGCTTAAGTTATTATGTGTATGGATCAGTTGGCAGTCATATGATCTGCATGATTCAATTGGAAATCAACTTACCTGCATGGTTAATTTAGTTTGGTTGAATTGAATTCAGTTGAGTACTAGATGACAATCCCAAGGGTTGCCCTGACAGGTGCTGCCCCCTTATGTGGAGGGTAGCTGCCTTTAATGAATAGAAGAAAATGATCTTACTGATATTACCAATGGCCCTCTGGCTCTACGCTTTCCTACTAATTTTCCATCTTTTGCCTTTCCTAGCTACACAGTATGCTGCTTTGTTCTCAAGCAGTCTCATTTTATCTCTGAATGTTGATGAAGGCCTTCCATGGTTGCCGTTTTTGTCTTACTAGTACAGTATTTGATATTCTACCAGTAGAGTTGTGTCGTTTTTGATAAAGGACTTCTCTTATAAGCTACTCAGTGCCAGTTTCCTCATTTTGTTTTACTCCTTTATGGTCTGGCACTTACATCCAAGTGATGGTATTATCATGTAGTTGCTTTGCTTTCTGCCATCTATCTCAGGAGCAACCATCCTGAATGTTATGCATTACTGCCTGCAAGTCAGTTGCACATATTATGTCTGTTTGTGGCTTATTGCTTTCAGCAATCAAGAGGAGAGCCTGTCTGGCCTTATCACTTCCAGATCAATCCTTTTGTTCTTTGTGGGAAGCTTTAATACTCCACGGGCCATATAAAAATGTTGTTGATCCTTGAAATGATGAATGCCTAACCAGCTCTCTCACTATCTGTGGTGTAGGAACCTTTTGTGGCTGTGATTACAGGCAGTTGTCCACCATAATTTTTAAGTAGATGCTGATAGGCTTTTCTGATTTAACATGTACCCAGTCTCTACATTTTCTGTCAAGGCTGATTCCCATATATCCCAGTGGCACCAGATGTTTATTCCACAAGGGGGGGGGGAGTATCTGAGATCTGGTAGTAACTAGTTCTTTCAGTGGGGGCTGTATAGCACTTGCCTGCCTTGGTTGGTATCTGAAATGTCGTTATGGAGTGAAAATGTCCCAACTGAAAATGGAAGTTACTCGATGATGAAATGTATGGTCTTTACACTTCAAGGCACTAGTGCTTATAGTATTTTGGCGCTTGTGTATAAAGTTAAAGTCATAAATAATATTCA
>NW_013666567.1:332582-344109 GCF_000517525.1 Limulus polyphemus | reverse complement strand
CTGGTACACAATTAAAAACATTTTATTTAGACCTATCTATGGCCTTCAAAAGTTGACGACTCTACATGCTGTTGAGGCTTGTGAGGTGCAATAGGACCTTGATGTGGGCAGCTAACATACATTCTATTACAGTCTTCAACAGGTGTTTTGTATTTTAGTTATCTAGCACTTATCGTGATCATTGATAGCGCATAATCCAGTATGAAACTAATAAGACTTTGGTAAAGCATCAGCAGATGACATTCTTCAGTTCTGTTTCCTTCTGCTACTTTCAGTGCATTGGTGCCTTTGTTAGCTCTTGTTTTCACGGTGTTAATGTGGCTAGCAAACTTGAGTTGTCTGTCAACATTTATCCCCAGACACTTTATTGTTTCTTCCAGAATCATTGTAGTACACACAAAGGATGGTAATGGTTTTTCTACATTAGTATGTCTGTTGTTGAGTATGCAGAACATGGAAGGATTAAATACCATTCCTGGATTATTTCACCAATTGTGGGATGTTTGCACCTTGCTTTTGATTTCAACTTTACTAGTGCCTCTGCTAAATGTTATCGGCAAAAGTTAGCAAATGACATGTATATCCATATTGTAGATGATGAATAGGACTACCAAGAGTGGTAATCCTTAAAATAAACCAGTATTGATGGTGATGCTGCCTTACTTCTATGCTATATGATGCATCTTCTGGCATTTTTACAGTTACGACCCATCTTTTGTAAAATACACTGATGCTCATTTTGAGCATTGTATCAACAAAATGGGCAGCTGGAATCTTATAATATATCTAAAGTTACTAACAAGGGTAGGTGTTCTGACCAGCTTCAAGGCCTTACAGTGTGTCAGCTGCAAATTAAGCAGCATTTATCCAGGTTTCTCTTCCATTGCTCAACCTGATAGGCAAGCCTTCTAGCTACAGCCTTTTCTGTGATCTAATAAACTATGTTTTGTAGAACGATGATTCAATGACCTTTAAGATGAGAGTAGTCTTTCTTGGACTTAGGTGAATATTTGATAAAGGCATCAGTCTTTATTTGATGGAGACTACCTAAGCTTCTTAAAGGTGAATATTCTTACACAATCCAGACCTGGAGCTCCATATTTAAATGCATTTATTACTCTGTGTATCTCGTCCAAGATGGTTTCCATATCTACAAGTGGTTAGGTTATAGTTCAGATAGGGATTTCTGTAGCTTGAGCCTCTCTAGCATCTCGCCTTCCTCTCATTGGTTCATGTATCTGAACATGAAGGCCTAACCTAAGTTTTCATCTGCATTAACTGTGGTACATAATCATTGTAAATGACTGACATTACCATGTTTTGGGGTCCTGTGCCAGAATGAAAAGCTTGTGAGATTGATCTTGCTACACAGTTTATTCCATTTCATGTCTCGCGCTTTGGAAACTGATCACCTATAAAGAACATAGACTATATTACGTGCATTCCTTGCCTCTTCTGCCTGGAATGGTTCATGCCTAATCTGTTGAACTCAGCCTGAGCTGGATTGCACACTTGTCTTATCTAATTTACTAGTCAGATTACCTATATGGTTATTTAACAAGTTAGATTACCCGTAAGTTTCATTTAATAGTTATGTTATGTGTATAGATCAGTTAGCACTTACATGGTTCATTTAGAACTCAAATTATCTGTACAATTGAAATGTCAAACAAATTACCTTCTACGTTTCAATAAGTAACTAAATTATGTGTAAAATCTAATTGACACTCAGTCGATCATTATTATTCAATCATTATTCAGATAGCAGTCAAATCATTTATCCAGTGGAATTACCAAGCATCTGTACCTTTCAATAAGTAGTGAAATTAGCTGTATGGTTCAGTTAGCTAACTTATATGTACAAGCTAGTTAGCAGTAAAACTATCTTTATGATTCAATTAGTAATGCAAATACACCTTATACATATGTCAGGTCAGGGCTTTTCCTGTTGCCTTATACATATAACAGGTGTCCAGGTGAGGAACGCCAGGCGGCTTAATTACTTGTCAACCCCTGAAGTGCCAACGGCTTCCGGCGGATGAGCACATGGGGATGGTGCGAATTCTTACCAATGGTGGAAGAAATGACGCCTAGAAGCACGTACTAATGTACTGTGGCATGACAGGGCGGACAGAGCCCTCTAGCCTTGGAAAGCAGTCGGTCTAGGAGTGGAGCTCCGATAGGCGGACAGGTGAATATAATCTAGTTGCTCCGGCAGCTCCTGCAACTTGCCTGGTTCCAAACTTATCGGACTTTTTCTTTCCTTTGAAGCAAACCAGGCAAGTCGAGAGGGGGATCTTGACGCATGGGCAACCCAGGATCTTCACAAAAAGTGCCCAGGCTTTTTGCGCCCGATACTCCGGCTTCCTTACCAACGTAGAAACAACAAGGGGGACAGCAGTTATGAGTTATAAGTCCATCTCGTTTGGAGTAGAGAAGGGCGCTACGGGTTGTCTCCGACGGTGGATTTGTTTATTCGAAGTTAAGCACAAAGCTACACAATAGGATATTTGTGCTCTGGTCCCAACTGGTATCGAAACCCTGTTTCTAGCGTTGTAAGTCCACAGACATACCGCTGTGCTACTGGGGGCCCGACGATGGGAGAAATAATAGCATCTCATTGATCATCTACCGCCCACCTCAAGCTGGGCATCCCTAACCTGTAAGGTGCTGATCCGCCACGTTCTCTTTGCCTCAATGAGTGCTTGTGGTTTAGGGCAAAACCCTAAATGCATACCGTATCCATTGCACCAGGCCAAAATAAAAACATTCCATCGGAACACGTGGGAAAAACTGCTGAGAACATGAGTGACTGTAAGCAAGCAGTTAAGCAGGGCCTCAGAAAGAAAGAGAAGGAAGAAAGGAAGAAGCAAAAGAGAATGCGTCGGAGGAATTCCAAAGCCGCGCGATGATCTTCAGAACACACAAGTTATACATGTGGCAGATGTCAGCGAACATGCTCTTCTCGGATTGGATTATTCAGCCACACCCGGAAGTGTCAACACGAGTGAAAATCTTTTACAGGCACAAATTGCTATTGTCTTATAAGACAGAAAGATGCCTATGTAGTAGTGCAAATCACCTGTATGTTTCTGTTAGTAGTCATTTTACATATTTGGATTTGTTAGCTGTAACTTAGTCTGTATGATTCAGTTAGTAGTGCAAATCACCCGTATGTTTCTGTTTGTAGTCATGTTATTTGTATGGATCTGTTAGCTGTAAAATAGCTTGTACGATTCAAATAGTGATGAAAGTATCATAAACCAAACCGCTCCATTCCTTACTATTCGAACCCATCTTTATTTATAGAAATTTTAGTTCAGGTTTCTGTACTTAGTTGCAAGTTTCAGATGGATAAGATGTGCCCAGTCATGGACTGTGGTAATCCTGCCCTTAGACAGTCAAACATGGTAAGAAAAACTAGTCGTTTAATATTTTTTCTACATTTGACTAAAATGATTAGTTCAGGTTTCTGTACTTAGTTGCAAGTTTCAGATGGATAAGATGTGCCCAGTCATGGACTGTGGTAATCCTGCCCTTAGACAGTCAAACGTGGTAGAAAAACTAGTCGTTTAATATTTTTTCTACATTTGACTAAAATGATTAGTTCAGGTTTCTGTACTTAGTTGCAAGTTTCAGATGGATAAGATGTGCCCAGTCATGGACTGTGGTAATCCTGCCCTTAGACAGTCAAACGTGGTAAGAAAAACTAGTCGTTTAATATTTTTTCTACATTTGACTAAAATGATTAGTTTTTAATGACTGTCTGGCTGGATGACATGAGTGAATTGAACATTATGATAGATTAGGGAATAGGCATATATATAATTTGAAGAAAATTTAGTTTTCGGTCATATTTGTTCTTGTTCTAGCTGATATTGCGTTGTCGTCACTTAAACATAGATGGGACGACCACAGAGTAAAGGCTGTTCTATATAAATTTACTTTAATTCGCGGCGTTAGCGTTAGTCCGTGTGTTGAAATAAAATTATTCTGTTTCCGTTTGACTTAATGTACTTTCTGCATACAAATTCCCCAAACCTCCTGTTGCTTTAGTTTTGTAAATTACATATTAGTTTTAAATGTATTCAAAATGATCAAGTTCTGTTTGGTTTAATTACGTGTAGTATTTATAGTGTAATTATATTTATGGCCCAGCTGTTTGTAAGATGAAGAGGCAGTTAGATATTTTGTGTGCATACCTTCAAATGTTTTTCTTAATTTTGTTATGGTTCAGGAATGTACATTAAAGTTTCAAGTTTGAAATATTAAGTACATTACATAAACAGTTAGCTAAATATAATACTATTTTTCATGATAACAACTCGCAGTACTACAATAAGACAAATATCGTGTCTGTGTGTGTGTGTAAGCAGGGACACTATTAGCCTAATGTGTTTATATTTCGAACATTGTACAAAGGGCTAAATGGCTGAACAAATTATATAAAACGATATTTAATTTGTAAATCAGCAAGTAACGTGACAGCCACAGTCGATTTAAATTTACGATGGAACGCAATGTAACAGAACTACATTTTAACATTACTTGGCGTTTAATATGTAGTGTGATGCCACTGAAAACTGATCACTTTTGAGAAGGTATGTAATCGCCATTTTCGACGCAAAATATTCAAACACTCAGATCATAAGGACGTGTTAATATTGGGAATTTAGAATCTCGTACAGGGGGATATCTCTTTTTCTTAATAGCATTGGAAAATAAATATGAATCAACTGGGGGCACCAAAACTATCGAGAAAGGGACCTGCAAAAAACTGTACCTCAGCTTTGGTAAGCAAAGTCTTGTAACAGGTGAAAATCCAAAACATAAAGATCAGTGCCAAAAGACGTCAATGTGCACCAGGCAACAGTAGGCAAAACAAGCAAAAAAGATCTTCGTCTGAAAATGAGGCCAACAAGGCATAGATTTACCAAGATAAGACGTGAAAACTGTACCAGAACTTCTAGGAATGGCTTAAGGCCTGCTGTGTCTTCGACTTGGACGGAAGGCAGTTGTAGATATTATTTGTTTCCAAGCGTTCTATTTTATTTCTGGAAATTGGAAATCTTTTGACTGGCCAGGTAAAACTGTTTTTTTTTAAGTTTTAAACTGAGAATTTCTATCCTTTCTTGCTAATTTTAACTCCTTAATTAAATGATTTGCAAAAAGAAATTGTTCAATTGTTATGACATTCAACGTCTCCATTCATAAGCGATTTTCTTTAATAATCTCCCTTTCGACTGTGCCATACTTCAAATAACTGGAGAATGAAACGTGTATTCATGCTATTCCATACAAAGGCATACCGGCCAAATCGTCAGACTCAATCCTTATTTGTCCAGACTATTGAAACGGGCGCTGGAAAACTGTTGCCCTTGTGCAGTATATGAATTATGGAAAGCAAGCAAGAAGGGGTGTATGCTTTGGACACGACAGCCTTACAACGGACCTTTTGCAATGGAAACTACGCTGCATGGCTATTTTCAGGATGCATGGCCGTCAGATAGAGCATGACCGGACGTGGCTACATGAACTGTAACGATGTGGTGTGGCTCAAAATCGTTTTAATATAACATTTCAACGTCTATACGTACAGTATACACGACTGATTAAATAGTACATTGTTAGAACCGCAAAAGATCTATTCATAAATCAGCCAATTAATTATTTTGCCTGCGGTCAACCATATTTAAGATACACGTGCTATAACTATATCAGTTGTCAGAATGTGCTTATGAAACTTTTATGGTTTCGACGAATTTTTAGATACACGTTTCCATCGGCCTCCATTGTATTTGAGAAACTGATTTGTAAAGTTTGAAGCACTTCCGCCAAGTGAATAACAGGAAGAATACATAGAAATGGTGAGTGAAGAGTTTAAATCCTCGTTAGAAGTTTCTTGTTTTAGCCTTATAGTCACTGGTTAACAAAACGTTTGCCATCAAATAAGTAGCGCGTGGTTTCGTTGCGTGCTTGCCTGCTCGTTCTTTATCATGGCGCTTTTGAGTTAGCAGAACCTACGTTCTTTGTAACGCGAGATGGTACAAGATACTTCCATTCATCAGACTGAAAAATCCTCGCCGTGTCCAGAGGGATCAATAAAAATTTTCTACCACCCAGTGTTGAATCTTTAAAACTTTTCTTTTAATTTCAATGTGTGATGACAGTAAGTAATAATTAGGTTCTAGAAAGTTTTGTTACAACTGTTATTTGACTTGTTTGACAAATACAAAACACAAGCTTACAAACTAATCTATAGAAAGGGACAGATTGAAACAGTCTTAATTTTCATATCACTTGCTCTCTCTTTATATTATCCAATTAACCCCATTTGGATGTTTTTCACTGCTAAATTAGGGACGGCTAGTGCAGATAGCCCTCGTGTAACTTTGCGCAAAATTCGAAAGACAAATAAACAAACTAATTATTGCAACAGCAAAAACGGAACTGCTATACGTTTTGCTAACTTACTTACAAGTAGTTCCTAATTTCAGTTTTAATTAACATGTTTCCAAGAATGTTTGTTTCACTGAGGGGATATCACTAATAAAAAGTTGAGTAACTTTCTCGCAAACTATCAGAAAAATTATAGACTAGGAATCATTTTGAAACATTGGATAATGGGATTTCATTGTTATGTTTTAGTTACCTTCCTGTTACTTTCCTTTAAAGTAAAATGAAGAAAATATGACGTCAGCTGACAAACCCATTGTGTTGGTTTGGCTGAAACAAAGACAATAACCTCTATTTTTTTTTTACCTGAGAATAGTGTTGCACCTAATAAAAAGAAATCTTCCTTGCGAAACTTTAACGATGTAACTTGAACACCCAATTTTATTGTTGAGTTTTTGTTTCTCCGATAGGGGGATCGCTTAGTAAAAATAATTACTTTTTTTCTATATATATATATATATATATATAATAAGTCTGACGTTTTTGATCTGTGAAAGTACAAAAACAGTTAATTAAAGTTTTACGGTTGTTTGGTACTCAGAATATCTAGTAGCTTTTAGCTTTCCTCTGATCAGAATAGATCAATATCTCAATAAAGAGGTACCCCGGTTGGCCAGCGATAAGTTTACGAACTTACAACATTAAAATCTAGGTTTCGATTTCACGCGGTGGACAGAACGCAGATAGCCCATTGTGTAGCTTCTGAACAAAGAGACTACATTTTTGTGTAACATTTTCCTTTTTAATCTACAACAAAAGTAAAGATAATGGTGAAACGATTGAACTAATTTTCAAAAAATTTTGAGTCATAATAATATTACGAGTTGATTGTTGATCAAGGTCAGCGATTTTGTGTTCCGATTAGTTTTAGCTGCATAAAGAACTGAAATAACTTTTGAATTACTAGGTAGTTTTTGCTATACAATCAAACATATTTTCATTCTTTAATTACATGAATTTATAGCTCACTTAGTGTATATATCTGACCCCCAGTGGCACAGTCTTCGGACTTACAACGCTAAAAACCGGGTTTCGATACCTGTGGTGGGCAGAGCACAGATATCCCATTGTGTAGTTTTGCGCTTAAACACAAACAAACAAGTGTCGTTTCTAGTTGCTTAGTTTTTATATTTTTACATAACTGTAAAATATCTTACATAACTTCTTTACTACTGATAAACAATGAGAATAACCAGGTTACTTAAATTACATTAAAATTTCGGTTCCATCGTGTTGTCTTTAAATCAAGTTTATATTACGGTCATCAATAAAACAAAACAGAAAACTTTATCACCTACTTTAGTGTTCACATAGTAACATAACTCATGTTTAGTTGAGATTACTGGAGAATGATATTTTGAAAATGGAAAGTACATTTGGTTACTGGTGGGCTAGCGATAAGTTTATAGACTAACAATGCTAAAATCCGGGATTCATTTCCCCGCAGTGGACAGTGTCGCTTTGTAGTTAAAGAAAAACGCAAACAAGGTATCTAAAATGTTCTTGCTTTAAGAAGAAAATTTATTGGCAATACACTTCAAAACGTCATTTAGTCACTCAATGTTTGAGTGAATATTACAGGTTTCAGTAGCTCTTGGTGTTGAGATCAAGCTTCAGTTTCACACTGAGATGTAATTTAATCAAGTAGAAAAGTAATTTTACGATTAATTTACAAAGGATGTCCACCCTCGTGTTTCAAATCAATCTTGATAAATTGTATTATGCAGTTGTTGAACACTGTGTATATATATTTGCATTTTACATTTTAGTTTTACTTAAAAACTGATATCACTATAGACTTCCATATGTTCCTTAGAAATGTGATGGCATAAAAATATGATGCTACTTGATCATTGAAAAACATACCATAAATTTCTATACATCAGACAGTCTCGAACCAAAGACATGTTATCTCCTATATAGCGAAGCAAATAATAATACTTGAGTTTCGAAGTGGACGGATACTTTATTTTGTACGTTAATTTAACTTTATAAGTCATTCAGAGCAATATTTAGAAATTTCTTATATTTCATTTTATTACGCTTCAAAGTCAGCAAACTCTGCTTTTGATTTGCAAAATGTAGGTTGCTGGAGTATTTGATCAAATTGTTTTGAAAATATGAGTAAAAATCACACAAGACAGTCTTTCGTCAGTATATGAAAATGCATAGGAAGACGATGTTATAAAATCTTGAACATAACTGAGTTTAATTCTTCGTTTTTTGTGCATTATAAGTAGCCCCCAAATATTTCTATCAACGTTATAGTCATTATGATCATCAGTGTAATAAATGCATCATTATGTATCTCATTATTCGGGAATTAGTAGAGTGTAGCTTTAATTTTGAATTATTGAATAATGAGAGATCAAGAGTCAATAATTAAACTTTAATAAATTCAGGAACTTTCTGGAATGCATTAATAAACAAATTAACGATAGAAAGTTAAACGTTTTTAGATTAAGACAAGAAGGGTAATGTGAGACGGAAACAGAGGAAGTGAAAGATGGCCATGGCCTTGTGGTTAGGGCACTTGACTCGTAATCTGAGGGTCACGAGCTCAAAACCAATCGCCGAGCATGCTCGCCCTTTCATATCTGGGGGCCTTATAATTTGACGAGTTGGTGGTGGGTGGTATTGGCTAGCTGCTTTCCTTCCAGTCTATCACTTCTAAAATGGAAACGTCTAGAGCAGATAGCCCTCGAGTAACTTTTCGCGAAAATTCAACAAACAAACAAACAAACAAAAGCTTGCCCTACGGAAAATGAAAATTCACCAGATAGAAAAATGTGAACGGACATACACTTGAACGTGTTCCATTGATTTATTTTAATGTTCTTTACGCTTTTTTGTGGTTGTTGTTTTGTTTTCAAAGTTATACATCGTACTCAAGGGGTCAAAAGCCAAAACTCGTCAATGCTTCACATTAGAGCCTTAAAAGGTTTTACATGGCTTTATGCGCGCTTGTTATGCCCTAAAACTAGTCTAACGTAGAGTAGTAGGCCTAAATGAGAATTACGTTTAAAAGTCTATCTTCGACTCTTTATCAGCGTGTGTTTCCTGTTTCTAGGTAGGCCTCCTGTAGATTAAAGTACACGAATAACGGATAATATGAACATGCACATAGTATGAATAATAATACCATGAATAATGTGCATAAGTTAATACTAGAATAAACGGATTATATATATACTCACTGCAATATTGATCCATAAACTGCAGATGATTTTGTATTTATGGCACAGCTACCAAGGCTTTCTGCTATCATCCTTAGTTTTGAACGAAATTGACTGTTACAATTATAACACACTAGCAGATTATGGTGGAATGAATATTTTGTGGTACTGCAGCTCGCCAACTGTAAAATCCAGTGCTCTACCAGGGCCAATCAGCATCCTATTGCATATGAAAAAATCTATGGATCTGAATTAAATAGTATGAGGAATCCAGTAGACAGAACACTTCAATTATTTTATGTTTCCTTATATGCAAAACTGAAATACCCCGTCTTAAAATATATATGTTACGATTATCTGTTGATCTCGTAGATGTAAACATTCTTATCAACATTTACGAACTAAGACGACAAAAAGTAAAAATGTTGAAGTAACTACCACGAGAATAGAACAAATAATTTTCGTTTGAAAGATCAAAAACGTTACACTAAGTTACAAGTAGCCTTTATCGGAGTACTTGGGACTACTGTAAATTTTAACAAATGCGAGTAAATATAACATAGGTTAAATGAGATAACTAAATGAAGTTAAAGTAGTTAAAGTCAGTAAATAATTTTGCATTCAATACATTTCTCAAAGACTAGGGGATTGTTTAAGCGTGAATTATCAAATTATTCGCAGCTATCTTTTTCTCAGGAGTTTTGGTACTCTCATTAATGATTTAATTGTCACAGTAAGATTTCTATTAATTTAGTTAGGAATAGTTTTACTTCATCTTCATGTCGACGAATGTATGTTTTGAGACGCTTGAATTGCAGAGAAAGCACTAATTGAAATTTATATTTCTTGCTTTTGAAATTATTGTACATTAATTTGTAATGTTCTCGCCTTGAAACGCGAATTAAAACAATTTTTAAATAAAACTTAGCATATTGGATTTCAAAGCATGTAATCAAAGTCGTGCAATTTTATTTTCGCTTCTCATTTCGTAGATACAACTTGCAAGGTTGCTGCCTCTAAATATGACATTTAAATCAACATAGTATATTTAGTTACAAGATAGCTCGTAGATACAACTTGCAAGGTTGCTGCCTCTAAATATGACATTTAAATCAACATAGTACGTTTAGTTACAAGATAGCTCGTAGATACAACTTGCAAGGTTGCTGCCTCTAAATATGACATTTAAATCAACATAGTACGTTTAGTTACAAGATAGCTCGTAGATACAACTTGCAAGGTTGCTGCCTCTAAATATGACATTTAAATCAACATAGTACGTTTAGTTACAAGATAGCTCGTAGTTTCTGTAATTTCAGCTTTAGGTAAATAATGGTAATGTAAAGTGGCCAAGTTTACGCCAACTTTTTCTTTACTTATCCACTTTTACATCACAATTTTACAGGGTGTGTCCATTTATATTACTTGGCTCTTCTCTATATTACAGTTTTATATGGCTGATCTCTTTATTTTGACTCGGATTATAACTTGACTCTTTTCTATATTATAGTTTTATATGGTAGATCTATTTATCCTGACTCGGATTATTACTTGGATTTTTTCTATATTACAGTTTTATATGGCTGATCTCTTTATTTTGACACGGATTATTACTTGACTCTTTTCTATATCATAGTTTAATGTGGTTGATCTCTTTATTTTGACTCAGATTATTACTTGGGTCTTCTCTATATTATAGTTTTATATGGCTGATCTCTTTATTTTGACTCGGATTATTACTTGGGTCTTCTCTATATTACAGTTTTATATGGCTGATCTCTTTATTCTGACTCGGATTATTACTTGGATCTTTTCTATATTATAGTTTTATATGGCTGATCTCTTTATTTTGACTCGGATTATTACTTGGGTCTTCTCTATATTACAGTTTTATA
>NW_013666567.1:328968-332032 GCF_000517525.1 Limulus polyphemus | reverse complement strand
ATTACTTGGCTCTTCTCTATATTACAGTTTTATATGGTTGATCTCTTCATTCTGACTCGGATTATTACTTGGCTCTTCTCTATATTACAGTTTTATATGGTTGATCTCTTCATTCTGACTCGGATTATTACTTGACTCTTCTCTATATTACAGTTTTATATGGTTGATCTCTTTATTCTGACTCGGGTTATTTGACTCTTCTCTATATTACAGTTTTATATGGTTGATCTCTTTATTCTCACTCGGATTATTAATTGGCTCTTTTCTATATTACAGTTTTATATGGTTGATCTCTTTATTCTGACTCGGATTATTACTTGGGTCTTTTCTGTATTATAGTTTAATGTGGTTGATCTCTTTATTTTGACTCAGATTATTACTTGGCTCTTCTCTATATTGCAGTTTTATATGGCTGATCTCTTTATTCTGACTCGGATTATTACTTGGATTTTTTCTATATTACAGTTTTATATGGCTGATCTCTTTATTTTGACTCGGATTATTACTTGACTCTTTTCTATATTATAGTTTTATATGGCTGATCTCTTTATTTTGACTCATTATTACTTGGGTCTTTTCTATATTATAGTTTTATATGGTTGATCTCTTCATTCTGACTCAGTTTATTACTTGGATCTTCTCTATATTACAGTTTTTATGGCTGATCTCTTTATTCTGACTCGGATTATAACTTGGCGTCTTATAATTCCATTTTTATATTCATGTTGCTGTTTGTTCCAGTTGCAGTTAAAAAGAGGGCCAAATATTCTACAACTTTTATTTGTTTAACTAATTCAAGTTTACATCACATTGTTACGTGATTTGTCATTTTATACAACTTGGCTCTTTTTTTATATCAGTTTTATATGGTTGACCCCTTTATTCTAACTTGGCTGTTTTGGGAAATGTAGAATGTTTTAATTAGATATCACTATTTTTGTTTTGATTGTTATTTGAAAATTAATTAGGATTAAGATTTCATCCAGAATTATATTCCAGTTGTTAGGGGAAGCTATTAGAGAACATGTAGTGCCTTAGACTACTTTGCTATCCTTTCATTTCACAGTTTTCACCTGCCCCTAAGCCCTTAAATCACCAGTTTTAACATAGTGGTTACAGAGAGCAACTCACCATTAAAATTATCAAACAAAACTATTAGCCCCCTGCTGGCTAAGCGGTAAGTCTGAGTGCTTATAATGTTAAAAATTGAGTACAGATATCGATATCCCATTGTATAGCTTTGTGCTTAACAACAACAACAAATTATATACACAATTGTTTGGAAACACTTGGATATTAATTTTAATAGAATGATAATTTACATGTGCAATTATTTAGTGCAATATTCCCTAGTTCACATTAATATCTACCGCTGGAATTTTTGTTTCGTATCGGTCTTCCTTTGGTTACTGTATATTTATTCTTCAACAAGGAAAGTAAAAATAGTAAGAAGAAGAAAAGAACATTAATTTTACCGCTTTTTTTGAATGTTTATTTCTCGTTATCTAAAATATATGAAGCTGCTGTTTCTAATGTTATGTAAAAGTGTTCAGATCGGTTCAGAAAAATAAAAACCGTATCATTCTAGCATTTGGGACAGCTATGGCAATGACCCAGATTTGGCGAAATGCTCGGTACTGTAGATTGTGTTACTCCATCCTTCAAATGGCCCGGCATGGCCAGGAGGTTAGGGCGCTTGACTCGCAATCTGAGGGTCGCGGGTTCAAAACCCCGTCCCACCAAATATGCTTGCCCTTTCAGTCGTGAGGGCGTTAAAAAGTGACGGTCAATCCGTTGGTAAAAGAGTAGCCCAGGAGTTGGCGGTGGATGGTGATGACTAGCTGCCTTCCCTCTAGTCTTTCACTGCTAAATGAGGGATGGCTAGCGCAGATAGCCCTCGTGTAGCTTTGCGTGAAATTCAAAACAAACAAACAATTCCTCTAAGTTTGTTGGAGTCACTTCACGTGATTAGTATGTCGCCTGAGAACTTGCTGGAAGATAAGACTGATTTTATGACTTTTTTGGGAGGTGACATTGTCATCGTGGCTATTAATTTTCTTTGTCAGTCTTACTTCTGATCGACTATAAATGGTATTTGCTCAAAAATCTGTGTAAATTCAATACTGCTGCAAATTTCAATATTGTCTATTGTTGAAGTATATTAATTATCAGTTATTTTTTAGTCCTGATCCATCCCCCTTTAGACGCCCGATAATAAAGTTATATTATTAAAGATGAATGTGATTCAAACTATGTTTTGCAATGATTCACTGTGATTAGTCATGTTAAATATTTTAAGTAGTAAAAAGCCTAAAAGTCTTACTTAGTAATGACACACGTGTCTGCATCATTTCCAAAATAAATAACTTGTATTACGTGGATGTAATAGTGGTATATTGTATGAATTTGATTAAATTAATGGGAGAAAAAAAAAGGCACTAATTGGCCTGAATTGTTGGTTTGCGCTGCTTAAGTATACGGTAGTGAAGCACTTAACTCAAATAATATACATATGTATATACACAAAATCCAAATGGCTGTAAGTAAGTGAAAAAGTAGCTTAATGATGAATAAAGCAGAGGAAGAATGGTCGTGGTTTATAGCAAATTTACATAGAATATGTTATTCGCTGTGCGTGGAATTTCTTCAACATGATGGTTGTAAAGGAAGCTCCATACTTAAAGTGAGTTTCTTGTTTATTTGTTTTAGCGCAAAGCTACGTAATAGGCTCTCTATGATTTGTCCATCACGGGGAATCGAACCAGAATTTTAGCGTTGCAATTCCGTACTTTTACTGCTGACCAACTGGGGGGGAGGGGGACAGGCAAAGTTATTGTATCTTAACTACTAAGTGTCCTAGGTGAACCTAATTTCGCCAGAAACAATGTAGAATAAAGACTCGTCCACACAAACACGAGCGAAGTCGCCGAATGTTAAACAATCCACACCAGATATGAATTGGAAACGTTCCAAAATACTGGATATAAATACCCTGCTCATGCGTTCCTATTGGACGTAGTACATATATATATATATATATATATATATATACAACTTACCGCAA
>NW_013666567.1:313993-328958 GCF_000517525.1 Limulus polyphemus | reverse complement strand
CAAAATACTGGATATAAATACCCTGCTCATGCGTTCCTATTGGACGTAGTACATATATATATATATATATATATATATATACAACTTACCGCAATCTCATTTGTGTTTCTGTACAATTTTCTTTTTTGAAGAGAGAGAAAAAAAGAGAAACAGGTTCTATTCTAGCGAAGCGAACATTTTTCAAATTGACGACACTTGCATCGCTCGCTGCTGGTGTTGATAGTCCTATTTTACTACAGTACTTCTAAATTATTCTGGTGTGGATAGTCCTATTTTACTGCAGTACTTCTAAATTATTCGCTCGCTTCTGGTGTGGATAGTCCTATTTTACTACAGTACTTCTAAATAATTCGCTCGCGTACCGTGTGGTTAGTCCTATTTTACTACAGTACTTCTAAATAATTCGCTCGCGTACCGTGTGGATAGTCCTATTTTACTACAGTACTTCTAAATAATTCGCTCGCGTACCGTGTGGTTAGTCCTATTTTACTACAGTACTTCTAAATTATTCGCTCGCGTATCGTGTGGTTAGTCCTATTTTACGGCAGTACTTCTAAACCATTCGCTGGCGTACGGTGTGAATAGTCCTATTTTACTGCAGTATTTTTAAACCATTCGCTTCCTTTAGGAAGGTTTTGACAAGGTGCCTGCAGAATGTTTTCCAAAACTGTCACATACAGGTGTTCAACTTGCTTTCTGTCATTTCCAATCAACTTATCAACCCTATGCATAAATGAAACTATTTTAAGCACTATCTGTTTTGGACAACGTTCATTGATTCTCCCAATATCTTTCTCACTATTTGTTATTTGTCTGTTTCTTGTTAAGCACAAAGCTACACAATGTGCGCTGTGTCCTGAGCCACTGGGTTGGGGGGGAGGGGTATGCATTTTATTCAAAGCACTAGTATCGTTTTGTTGAAAGAGAGATAAAAAAACTACATTAGTTTTTGAGAAAAAAATATTTAGGCATGCGGTTTAATATATTTTTAAACATTTTGCACGAGGTGCACATTTTTCTAAAATAGCTACACAAAAGTTATTAATATTCTCAGTGTTTTTCAGATGAAATTTCGTTTTCCTTAGACAAGTAATTTTTATCCAACTGATGGTTTGATTCATCACCCTGCAACTTAAAAATCGGTGGGTTTTGTAACATTACATCACATTAAGACTGAACTGAAATCTATTGTTGAGAAATCTTTCATTACTATTCTTCTTATTGAGAAATCTTTCATTACTATTCTTCTTATTGAGAAATCTTTCATTGCTATTCTTCTTATTGAGAAATCTTATAAGGTTTGTAAAGAAAGATTTGTTAAAAAATTTTTACTAATCTTACTCTGATGTAATATCACACAAACTATCGATCTACAGATCATACTTCGCTAGCTTACACACTGTATACCATGATCGATACTTATATCTCTTGAAAATACAGAACACATTTGCTCATGTTGGTTTGTTTGGAGTTAAGCACAAAGCTACCTGTGCTCTGTCCACCACAGGTATCGAAACCCGGATTCTAGCATTGTAAGACCGCAGACATACCGCTGTGCTACCGGGGGGGGGCTGCTTATGTTGGATACTTCCTTCATCAGCTGAGGACTGTAATATTGAGCCATTTCAACTCACAGTAGCCTAGCGAAACTTATGACTATTCAATACAGCTTTATATTCAGAATAGGTGTGGAATCAAATACAGTAGATTTTGTTTACTAACACGCTATTGCACTGTTTTGCTGGAAAGAAAATACAAACATCACGCATTACTTATAAAATATATATATATATATATATATATTTTTTTTTTTCCAAACGTTAAGTTGATCCAACGAGTGTATTGATTCACAACCATTAAACTAATCGAGATTTCCTTGTATTTCAGGTATGAAACATATTTGTTCATATTAGGTGATTTTTTTTGTTTATTTCAGCTCTCATAAGTCCAGCTAGTATGATGATGGAAATTATTATCCCATGGCTTTATAACTACAATAGGCTCAGTAATATAAAGAAATAAAAACCTTTGTTGGATAATATTTTCCGTTATCGATCTACTTGCACTGATGAAAGCTGAAATAATTCAAAATTGCAGTTTTAAGCTGATCAAGGAATTATCCACCATGAGTCTTTTAAATAGGGTCAGCGGTAAGTTTACGGACTCAAAATGCAAACAAAATTTTAAAAATCTGGATTCGATTCCCCATAGTGGACAAAGAGCAGATAGTCTACTCTGTAGTTTTGCGTTAGAACTCAACAACAACAACAAATAGGAAATATGTATGAAAGAGAAAATACGTCAGACTACAATGAAAACTTTTCACTCACATAAACAAACAGTTATTCTTTTTAACAAGAAAACATCAAACACACTGTTAAGTAAAATATCCATAAAAATATTAACTAACTTCCCAACTGTAACTCGTAGAACCCATAGACCTTTCAATTTTTATGTATTACCAAAGCCCAACAAATGAACATTTTAGGATATTCTATATTTATAGTTGCCCCATTTGGTTGTCATTTTCCTGTCTTAGACGACACCTTTGGTTAATTAAGTAAATTTTGAAAACAGTACCAATGCACGAGTATTAGCTTGCATCTGGAATAATACTTAGAGCGTTTGTTGGATATCTGGTCATATCTACATTGTTTGACTCTGTAACACACCGACTAATCTAAGTTGGATATCTGGTCATATCTACATTGTTTGATTCTGTAACACACCGACTAATCTAAGTTGGATATCTGGTCATATCTACATTGTTTGACTCTGTAACACACCGACTAATCTAAGTTGGATATCTGTTCACATGTACATTGTTAGACTCTATAATACACCGCTCCGTCTAAGTTGGATATCTGTTCACATGTACATTGTTAGACTCTATAATACACCGCTCCGTCTAAGTTGGATATCTGTTCACATCTACATTGTTAGACTCTATAACACACCGACTAATCCAAGTTGGATATCTGTTCACATCTACATTGTTAGACTCTATAATACACCGCTCCGTCTAAGTTGGATATCTGTTCACATCTACATTGTTTGGTTCTATAATACACCGCTCCGTCTAAGTTGGATATCTGTTCACATCTACATTGTTAGACTCTATAATACACCGCTCCGTCTAAGTTGGATATCTGGTCATATCTATATTGTTTGGCTCTATAACACACCGACTAATCTAAGTTGGATATCTGGTCATATCTATATTGTTTGGCTCTATAACACACCGACTAATCTAAGTTGGATATATGGTCACATCTACATTGTTAGACTCCATAACATACCGACCAATCTAAAAGTGATTCAACTCATCAAATAAGAGACCGTTGAACTTGCTTTAAGGTAAACTCCGGAAAATTTAATAAAAACATCTCTCACCAGATAAGGGGTTGCCGTGGTAACTAAAATGAGGCTGAAGTGTTTGTGAGGTACATGGGGAAACTGGTAGAATGTTAGATCATTACTAACATGTATATGAATGTCTTCACTGTATCACTAAAAATATGAGGATCTACGTGTTTTTTTCGCACTGTGATATTAAATATAAACTATTTTTAAGAGTTAAGCCTGATTCTTGTCACCCTATGAACAAACATTTTGAACCTCAATATTCTACAAAAAATCATTTGTACTTAAATAAACTCTCATACTCTAGGGTAACAAAATGCCTTAAACCCCGATTTGAATAAGATACGAACATTGGACTCTCCTATCTATAATCTAGCATGCTAACCATCAGGCCACCCCCGGTCCATAGTAGTTAAAATACCTCCAAATGACTATTCGGTTTTCTGTTTTGTTAAGAAATTATGCTCTACTTAGATGATTTTGTTCAACTGTTTAAAACTCGCTATGAAACACTATGATAATACAGTATCTAAAACTAGTTAAATGCTAAACACCAAAAAGTATACGTCTTTTTCTCAGCTTGATTTACGATACTTTAATCTAACCAATCAGTTATTTCTGTTTGCGAAATTGGAGCTTTTTAACTCTCATTGATTTCTCATAATCTCGATAAAGAACTTGCAAATAATATATATAGTGCCACTGTACCCTATCGGTGGAAAAATTTGAGACAGAGAGTTACGCCATTGTTTCAGTTTGGAATTGAGTTGTGACACAAATAAAATCAGCTGTCACTAGAAAGGAGCGGTACATGTATTTATCAAGTTCATTCAATATGAACACAGTTTACATAAAGAAAAGACATAAACGTACAAAGTGGGTGTGCGATTCCAGGAAACAGCCAAGTGAAGTTAAAAATTGAAATATCGACCATGCACTATGTATAAAGTGTTCAACACTGAAAAATCACTAGGCTTAGTTCATACAAAGCCCCATTTAGAAAAAAAATCTAACAGAAAAAGGAATTTGGTTTATGGGTAATAACTTCTTCAGAACAGGGTAAGTGCTCCTTAACCGCCTTTCTTTCTTTCTTTCTTTTTATTTGTTTGTAAACTTAGTTCTTTTAGATCTTCAGCATAAAATGACCGTACAATTTCAGCATACTTCGCAATACCTGACGAAAGATGAAGCTCTGAAGTTATACGCGCAAAGTAAATTATTGGAAATTCTGTTGTTGTTTATTCTGCTGGAGTATATACTAACAAGTAACGAAAATGACGCTAGAAAAATAAATTGATACACACACACACACACGTCTTCGGTAAGTGTTTTAATGATTTTTTTTTGGACATGTTTTTCATATTTATGCTATATCTTGACATCTTTCATTTCTGGGTAGGCTCGGCATGGTTAGGACGCTCGACTCGCAATCTAAAGGTTGCGGGTTCGAATCCCTGTCCCACCAAACATGATCGCTCTTTCAGCCGCAGGGACGTTATATGTGACAGTCAATCCAATTATTCGTTGGCAAAAGAGTAGCCCAATAGTTGGCGGTGGGTGGTGATGACTAATTGCTTTTCACTGCTAAATTACGGACGACTAGCGTAGATAGCCCTTGTGTAGCTTTGTGCGAGAAACAAACAAACAATTTCAAGATATGCATTTGTTTGATTATTATTATTTCTTGGCACTTTTGTATCATGTTAAAATAATAACTAACACACAACGTTAAAATGGGTACACAATTAAAAACATTTTAATTATACGACTCTACATGTTTCGACGTTGCTCCTTAATTGACCTTAATTAAAATGTTTTTAATTGTGTACCTATTTTAACGTTGTGTGTGTTATTTATTATTTTAATGTATTTGCTTGTAATATTAAAGTTTTATGATTGTAGTTACACTTGGGTGTAAAGGTGTTGCTAATTCATTACATTTCAAACCTAAAAGCGGATCCAGAAACTGAGGGTTGCAGTAATGCCAACTTCTGTTTGTTGCTTATTGCACGCCTAACGTGTTGTACTGTTAGCATCGATCTTTAATTTCTTTCAGAAACCGCTCCCAGATTGGGATGCAGCACCTAGCTAAACGTTTTCAAGCTAGCGTACAGAAAGATACTCTTTTCACGCAAGAAATGGAACACAGATCTGGCATGATTGCGGCTCGTGGCATGCGCAGCTTGACTTGTTACTATGACACCGGCCAATCGATAGCGTCTCCCCTATGAATGAATAACACAGGGCACGTGCAAAATATATATATTGTGACAAGGCTCGTGGCTATGCGCTAGCTGTGCGAGTTCTCTAGTAAAACGGCCATATCATTTTCTCCTGCTTTCTTTTCTGTGACTGTTGAACTGGTTGACTTGAATTTAGATAACATTAACTACACAGCGTTCGTCACAGGTAAGTGTGTTTGTGCGTCAGCTCTGGGCCACGTGACTGTTATATACAGATTACTTGCTTTAAAAAATACCCGAGGGTTATTTTAAAAATGTAAGTATTGCTAGGGGAAAGCTTTTTATATTATAAGAATAAATATATAGAACCGTTACGTCAACAAGACCATCGTCATGTTAAAACGGAATGACTAATACCATTTGTTTTTTAAAAGAATAAAATAATTTTGTGTAACATCGAAATAACAATCCCTGTAACAGTAGTGCTTATATTAAATCGTGTATACCACACGTACTGATAATTATATAATAAAAGAAACAAACAATTATCTAAGATTTTGTTTTTAATAAACTAGCAATTATAAATTTTAGTAAAGACTGTTAATTTTTTTATTATTGTTGTTGTTGTCTTAGCGCAAAGCTACACAATGTAATATCCGTGTTCTGTTCATCTCGGACAATCGAACCCTGGGGTTTAGTGTTGTAAGCCTGTAAACTTACCGCTGATCCACTGGGGGACATTTTTTAACTTTAAGGAGCTGTTTTAGATAAAATTTTAGTCTTCTCTCGCTAAGATATTTGCAGTTGTTGCATTAGGCAAAACAATCCAAGCTTCCCGCACTTCGATATTAATTATAGAACAAACATTTCTGATCAAAATTCTTTCCCTTTCTCATCAGTATTTGCTAGAACATATTGCATAAAGTTGTGAGCTTTCCTATTGGTTAGCTCCTATGTACGTCATTATACAGATATTATAGTTTCTATATTACAGCTGGTTGCTAAGGTAACTGAGCAACCCCATACTCCTTACTATCGGTTACTAACATGTCTGCATGCAAAAGAAAACCTAAACAAAATCAACGTTTTAATATTTCAACAATTTCCCTTTAACTTACATCTACTATACCTGCAATGATTGCTTACCAAGTCAATAGTAGACTATAAACGTGTTAATACGCCGCCGCGTTTAGGATAGTTACTTGATGATCGATTTCTTGTCACTAGAGTTAAGTAAAATGGTGTATTAGCTTAATCGCTATGGCAAAAAAAAAAAAAAAATGTTAATATATTTCTTGATGGTATGCTTGAGTTGATAATCGCTAATGGTTTCCAGGAAATAAGTGATTATTTTGATTTTGTTTAATATGCCATTTTTCATTGTTACTTAAGTGCTAATGATAAACTGTTGGTTTTTATTTGTCAGGTCTAAAACAAAGTGATAAGACAATATCCGGTTTGATAAGACGTTTCATGAAATGAAAACTTTTCATGTTATGTATAGATATATTAGTATGCTTTAACTATTTAGACCGTACCTGTAAATATTTCTATTTTCTATTTCTCAATAAAAAAAACAACATTTTAAATGTTTATGATAATTATGCGATCAAATATTTTAAAATATGACAGTGATAATTCATGACTATATAATTTTAATCATTTACTCTGTAAAGCAAAATATTTTGTGGTGGGATGTTCATATTACTATGGAAATATTAGGACGAAGTTCTGGAGTTAAAATAAATTTATCGTTTCGTGTGACCCGTGTTGACCTGTGTTATTTCATTGAAAAAGTAAAGTGAACTCTGATAGAACAGGAAGAATACCTTTTTACCACTCCTTGCTAAGATAGAATATACCTGTTGTCCGGTTTGTTGTAAATACGTCCACTTTATTGTAAATATATGGTAATTTATGGATTAATACGTCCACTTTATTGTAAATATATATGGTAATTTATGGATTAATACGTCCACTTTATTTTAAATATATGTGGTAATTTATGGATTAATACGTCCACTTTATTTTAAATATATGTGGTAATTTATGGATTAATACGTCTACTTTATTGTAAATATATATGGTACTTTTTGATTAATACGTCCACTTTATTGTAAATGTACGTGGTACTTTTTTGATTAATACGTCCACTGTATTGTAAATATATATGGTACTTTTTTGATTAATACGTCCACTGTATTGCATAAGTACGTGATACTTTTTTTTTTTGCAATTATACCTACTATGTTTAGAAGCACATGGTGTTGTCTGTGTTATTAAGAAATGTGAACTTAATGCGGCTTGTACTGTGGAGGTACGAAATAAGCTTATATTTTCTACACTGTAGAAGCGTATGACATTTTAATATATATACAAACTATAACGCTTTTATCTTACTGTGGTCGACAAACAGGAAACTTCGAGTTTCCCGGATGGAACTACCACCGTAGTATCTGCCTTCTTCCTTTGTCTTTAAAACTGCGTGGTTAACGCGCCCAAATACATAAGAATTTCAAGTTACCCCTGTTCATAGCAAAGCCTCTCTCACTCGTGAAATGTGACGTTAGAAATGCTAAACCATGACATAATTTTGAAAAGATGATACTGTTTGATCTATCCCAATTGAACATATGCAGATACTTACGAATATTTTACATCAATAATACAACACTTTAGGTGACTGTTGAAACATTTCAAGAAATTTGATTTTAATTTTTAAAAATCCATTATTGGTGAAATTATACATTTACCTGTTAATTTTGTCAGAGGGGTGAAATTTTCATATTATATTTGCAAACCATATGTATTCTTAACTGCTATATTCAGTTAAAAAGCTCTTGTTTACTAAGATAAAATAAAAGAAACGTTGTATCACATGGACAAAGTAAATATGTGTTTAGGCTTCTGAGCAGCGTGAAAAATTAGGGATTATTATACACACAACTTTCAATTAGAGTTATTTCTGAAATAAATTTTTAATTACAAACGTAATAAAAAGCTGTCATTTTGAAAAGAACAGTCATTTTTCCAACATAATTTTTGTGTAATTGTTTTGTTCATAAAAAATAAGACATTTAATGTTTAATTTATTTATTTCTATAAATACATCAAGTGTAACACTGCCCTCTATATTTTGTCTGAATTATTATCAACGTCCTCACTTCACCTTAAAGTATGGCAGACCTTGTTTTGTTTCTTAAGTTAAACCCAATCAAGAAAATACTTGGTGAAAACTTTCTTGTTATACTCGCCCCAAATATACCGAGTGTAGCCCAGTGGTTGGGTGCCTGGACTTCTATTGGATATAGATTATAGGTTTAAGAACAAGACTCAAAGCTACAGGACCTGGCATGCCCAGGTGGTTAGGGCGCTCGACTCGCGTTCGAAACCCCGTCCCACCAAACATGCTCGCCTTTTTAGCCGTGGGGTGTTATAATGTGACGGTCAAAAGAGTAACCCAAGAGTTGGCGGTGGGTGGTGATGACTAGCTGCCTTCCCTCTAGTTTTTCACTGCTAAATTATGGACGGCTAGCGCAGATAGCCCTCGTGTAGCTTTGCGCGAAATTTATAACAAACCAAAGCTGCAGTGCTTATAATTGGAACAGGTATGGGGAGTATTGCGTGAAGATGATAAACGTACTGTCCTTCTACCCAGTGGATAGGTTTTTTCTTGCAAGTGTTTACTAATTTCGTGTTATACAGTCTCCTACACTTACACTGCAGGTAGATGCAAGATAGACTAGTACTATAGCAAAGCATAGAATAAAAAAAAGTTAAATATACCTATGATTCCGTTCGTGATAAGCACTCCGAAGCACTGTCGTGTTCTGCCTTAACTATTTCAATAAAGCTGGTGCGAGTTCTTTATATGAAACATTTATGCTAAGCTTTCTTGTTTTCTTTTCTAATATATAAACCATTTTGTCAATGAAAGTTGCTATGGTACATTATTTGATATACCAAACGTATAGAAAACTCTACGCCCCTTTTTTACCTTACTGGATTAGAAGATTTTGAAGTTCAATCGCTTCTTGAATAGCATTGTGTAAAACTATTTTCATTTTTTAAAATATTCAAGTTTAGTAAAGACAGAGAAGCAAAACAAATGAGCACGAAAGAATATTTTACCTCTTCCTGTTCTTGTTCCTCCAGCATAAGAACGAAATGTGGCTCTGGGGTCGAGAGTTTATGATTACGTTTACCTTTATCTTCAAACGCATTTATTGCGCTTTTTCATGTGTTAATTTGTAGAAATCAATACCGCAATTGCATTTGTTATCTCAAATATTCTATCTTGACTGTATTAAACTCGTACGTGAGTAAACCAAAGCCATAACGTATAGTGAAAATTCATGATACCAGTTTATGTGCATAAAATGGAGGCAGATGTTAGGACTAACCACAGTACAAAATGGAAAAACGGAGGGAAAAGAGCTGATTTTTTTTTCAAGCTGGAAAGCAACATGATTGTTGATTCAGAAAACTTTAGAGCGCCGAATTTTTTATTTTTTTCGTCTGTCGATGATTTTTCGGGAAGAACATAATATTCTGTAAAATATTGTCTTGTTTTTATCATCGATTTTTTTGGGGAGAGGGGGAGATTTATGTCAATTCGTAACAGTCAGTAAAAGTTAAGATTCATTAAAATCGAAACTGATTCTTCAACTAATGATATATAATATATAATAATTTATACCCTTTCCCTATCCCCTGTCGCTATATCACCTTTATTCCTTAAAAACTTTTTTTATTCAAATTTACCTTTCTGCATAATTTACTTTTCTTCAAATTTAGCTCCCGGTAGCTCAGAGGTAAGTTTGCGGGCTAACAATGTTCAAAATCGGGGTTCGATACTCACGGTGGGTATATCACATATAGTCCATTTTGTGGAAACATTCCTTCAACTTTACGCTATACAAACTGTAAAATTAAACAATATCTGTTTTTAAAGTCCTATATATGCGTAGAACTGCTTGCCTAAAATTTTAAATCGATTTCAAAATATTATATTTTTAGTATCTGGTGTCAATCATGAATATTTCTGAGTCGAAATCCTTTTTGTGGTACTGTATCGGTAAGAAGTATTAATCTAGTCATTTAGCAATGACTAGAGATGAGTATATTCTTTGAATGCATGTGTGATCCATTTGGCGTAGAAGGAAATTAACAGGCATTTCTATAAGAGCGAATAATATAGTGTAGTTTGCATAATTTAAAGGATGCATATATTTACGATAATCTTTTAATATAACGCGGCACATTGAGCATACAGTAAGCTGTTTATTAAACTTGGAAAAAATGTTTTTTTGTGTGTGTGTGTTTTTTTTCACATGCACTACCAAGCGTCGCTTATTGGAGTTTTAAAAAGTTGCTATTCGAGAACAATGGCCCCTCGATGGCTCAGTGGTAAATTTAAGGACTTATAACGCTAAAAGTTAGGTTTCGATACCTGCTGCAAGCAGAGCACAGATAGTTCATTGTGTAGCTTTGTGCTTAAGAAGAAACAAATGTATTGGGAATAACGATCAAGTATAACTTCTGTGAGGCCCGGCATGGCTAAATTAGGGACGGCTAGAGCAGATAGCCCTCGTGTAGCTTTGCGCGAAATTCAAAACAAACAAACAATAACTTCTGTGTTTAGTCATTTGAATGCATTTGTTCAGTGTCATTTGCTGGAGTTCAGTTAGATTTCTTAGAATGATGTTATTTGTTACGAGTTATGGGTTTTTAGACCGAGAGTAAGAAACCATATGTAGTTGATTAGTTTTGGTTTCATTTAGATCAAATACAATTTGGTTAAATATTTTTTCCTAAGGTCCTATATGTATGTATATATGTACGTGCACATGATGACCTTTTTAAGGCTACTATAAACACAATCTTTGAATGATGTAATGTAGACTGCAATAAGGCTTTACAAACCATAATCTAATGCGTCAAGTGTGAAAAGAATTGGTATTATAGTCCAATATGCAGACTAACTCGCACAGAATAACCTTACAAATTGATAGTACATAACTCTGATTTTCAGCTTCACTTAAAATATTTAAGATGAATACACGAGAGCACGAACCAAAGTTATGCTTGAATGACACGATGGTATATATCTTAAGAAGACGGGTTCTATGGCGCGTAATACGTTTCTGAGCAAAGATGTCAGTAACGGATCGAGCCACCAGTGTGTAGGACGGCAATGTTTGTTTCGACTAGTCGCTTTATGAAACAAGCTGTCAGTCAGTGCTGTATTTATTTTACGAGATTGCCGGAAGTTGAGGTAAAGAACCTATCAACTTTAGCTGTAATTAAACAAACAAGAAGAGCGACAATCTTTTCAGTAGTACACTGTCAATACCTTTTCTGAATAATTTCAATTTCAATATAGCTTTTTCTATATGTATCTCGTTTATAAACGTTTCCCATAGCAACTCAATTAATGTCCATTTGGTAAAAATGAAACGAGTTGTAGATGCCTTTAATCCTTTCTTATTGTCACTTATTTGGCATCAACCACAAGTCGAACTGTTCTTTGACATCTCCACTGTCCGTTTTTCCAGAAGATGCATCCTCTTCATTTTATCACTTTGTGTACACTACGAATCACTTAGCATTTCCTATTTTGGGTTCTCCTTCAACGAAAATGCCCCCCGGTGGGTTAGCGGTAAGTTTACGGAATCGCAACGCTAAACTCGGGGTTCGATTCTCCGTGGAAAGAACGCACATAGCCTATTGTATAGCTTTGCGTTAAAATAAAAACAATATTGTGTTACGTTTAATATCTACTTATTATTATTATTCGCGTTTGAACGGAGCTGGTCAGTGAAGTCTTTCCATTTCCTTCTTTATACTTGCATAAGGCTAACTATAATACTTACGTAAAACGCTAAAATAATTTGATTAAATTTAAAAGCATTAACTCCTTTCTTTAATGACTGATTACAAACATTAAAAACATTCAGTCAGTGTTTTATCGAAAAGTTCAGTTAAGTAGATAAAGAGTAATAAAAAATGGTCGATAACCGCTACTTCGTCTATTTGTTCATTTCAGTGATTGAGCAACTTCGTTCATAACGGATTTACTAAGTTGGCTGAATTGTAATTTACTTTCTAAAAATTACTAGAACTACACTTACCAAGATTTTTTTTTTTTCGAAGCTGCTCATAAATCACTCTAACAGTGTACAGGAGTAGCTGAAAGTGAATTGTCTTACTGAATTTTCATAACCGGTCAAATGGTGTTTCATATTGACAATTCCATGATTATTGAATATTTTTTTATCATTTATAGGAATTACCGCCACTTAAATTTGATATTAATTAAACATTCCAAGACAAATATACTTTTTAACAGCCTCTGATTTACCAGAGCTGATTTATTCTAAAAGAATCTGAGTTTGAGATTAATAACGATTTATAATTATATCAAATTTATATTAATATCAAACGATATTATTCACATTGAGTTTGTGTAATAACAATAAAACCCACAAAAGAGATTTAAAAATATTTAGTTTCCGAAAGTAGCTTAAGATGTATTGGTGAAAGCAATGGACCCCCCAGTGGCACAGCGGTAGTCTGCATACTTACAATGCTAGAAACCGGGTTTCGATACCCGTGGTGGGCAGAGCACAGATAGCCCATTGTGTAGCTTTGTGCATAACTTCAAACATACAAAAGCAATGGAATAACAGAAGAATATTTATCTTACTTTTATTTGGCAGTTGTTTCATAAGTTTAAATATTGTCTTCTAATTAGGATATCCAGTTTCTTCTGTAATTGCACAGAAGTAGTTTATAGTTTTATACCAAAAACATATTTTTCTTAAGAGCATAAAAGACAAATTATTCATCAAAACATATGTAATCTGCTAAAATAAATCAAAACTAAAAATGGAAAGCTTTAGTCAAATGTCAAGGCCGAATAATAAAATGTCTTGTTAAAGTATTCACACCCCCGTCAAAGTTTCCACATTTTGTTGCTGTCTGAACTTCCAATCATGAAACTTTTAAATAGGACTTTATATTTAGAATCTACACAATCTTCTCCAAACTGAGAAAACTGAAAAAACGCTGATATTATCTAAGTAAGTTAGATTTTCAAACAAAATTAGAATATTCTCAATTGCATAAGTATTCAAACCCTTTGCTACGGCAATCCAAAATCAGTTCAGGTGGAAAAGATTAGTTTGAAAGGTCACAAAATTAATATAATGGTCTCTGTCTGTGTATAATAAAAGTAGTTTAACTTGACTTGAGAGTAAATGCATCTGTTCAAGCCGCAACTAGCATAGTGATACGACAAACCAACCATGAAGTCCAAGGAGCATTCCCATCAACTTAGGGATATAGTGGTAGAAAAACACAGATAAGGAGAATGTTACAATAAAATTTCAAAGTCGCTGATTATCCATTCGAGTACGGTGGAGTCCATCACTAAGACATGGAATGTGCTTCATACCATCCAGCTACTACCCAAATCAGGCCACCCTTCCAAACTAAGCAGCCAAGCAAGCAGGGAACTGGTTAGGGATGCCACGGCGAAGCCAACAGTGACTTTGAAAGATTTGCAAAGTTCCATGTTTGAGATGGAAGTCATTGTTCATACATCAACAATATCCCGGTCCCTACACAAAGCTAGCCTGTATAGGCAAGTGGCAAGAAAGAAAAAAGCCATTACTGAATCATCATAAATCTCGTATGGAGTTTTCGACAAAGCTTGTAAATGATATTGCAGACATGTGGCAGAAGGTTTAGTGGTGAGACAAGACAAAAATTGAGCTTTTTGGTCTAAATTCAAAGCGTTATACCTGGCGCAAGCCCAACAAAGCACATCACCCAGTCAACATCATCCCAACTGTTAAGCATGGTGGCGACAGCATCATGTTATGAGGATGCTTCTCATCAGCAGGGACTGGGAAGCTTGTCAGGATTGAGGGGGAAGATGGATGGTACAAAGTACAGGCGAATCCCAGAGGAAAACCTGCTTGAGTCAGCCAAGAATCTAAAACTCTTTCGAAAATTCACATTTCAGCAGGACAATGACCCGAAGCACAAGGCCAAAGCCTCACTGGAGTGGTTTCAAAATAAGAAAGTGAATGCCCTGGGGTGGTCCGGAAAATTTATGGCGAGACTTGAAGATTGTATTCAATTGGAGCCATTTTGCTAGGAATAATGGGCAAAATTGTGCCAAGCTATTAGAGACCTATCCATAAAGACTCACAGCAGTAATTGCTTCCAAAGGAGCTTCCACCAAGTAGCCCTCCAGTGGCACAGCGGTATGTCTACGGAACTACAACGCTAGAAACCGGGTTTCGATACCCGTTGTGGGCAGAGAACAGATTGTGTAGCTTAACAAACAATCCACCAAGTACTGACTTAGGAGGCTGAATACTTATGCAATCAGCAAATTACCATTTACA
>NW_013666567.1:308723-313906 GCF_000517525.1 Limulus polyphemus | reverse complement strand
ACATAACAGTGTTAAGTTTGATCATTAGAGTTTTGAATAAAAACAAGTTCATTAAAAAACTGTTTACATTACTTATATTTCATCCTAATATGACATTAGTGGTAGGGGTGAATACTTTTGCAAGGCGCTGTATGTAATAGATCGGAGAGGCTCGACTCCCATCAGTAAACAAACTAAACCCATATTTTAGTTGAAACAGAAATGCTTAATGAAAGATAAAAAATAAATTAATGTTATTGTACATTAGCTGAACGTGTAGCACATAAAATGTGAGTAATAACATTATTAAGAATAATTTAAAGCTTTCACAATCTATCCTTTGACTTTTCTCGTGAGATTAATGAAAGAAAAACACATTACCAATAAGACTCAACGATCAAATAATTTAATTTAACCCTGTTATTATTGACCAGATCTTTCGAATATTTGTTACGTTAGCAATCAGAAGATATTAAAGTAAAATTACATTAATTTAGATAATTGACTACTGAAAAATTTTTATCTACTAAATTTCAGATTCCAAAGAGGAACTTTTTAGCAAAAGATATTAGTCGAAATAGTTAATCTTATAATTGAAATAATATTGATGTTATCTGTTTTATATTATTTAAAGTAAGTTTACAAGTTTGATACTTCGTTTAACATTAAATCGAATCTGCTATTCATGTTATCATTTTGTAAATTTCTAGTCATTCATTAAGATAAAATCTTTACTCGATGTACACTTGGTTTCGATATCAATATTCCAAGAAATTCTCAATTTTGTCTTGAATCTCGTCTTTAACTGTAACCCATGAATAACGTGGGTTATAAATTTGGTATCTTAATTTTAGTGATTATTTAGACGAGTTATGTATTTGTGTATATCATTAAAATGTAATAATGTATTTTTTTCTGGTAGAGTTTGTATAATGTGAGTGATTTCCGTAGGCAATCAAACTCATTCGTGAGTACAAAGATTGTGATGCGAAAGTATTTTTCAACGTTTTGGATGCTAAGCTAAACGTCATAGTCGTTTCGATGTAAGGAACCTGCCCAGGAAGTTCTTTACTTTGTCTAAATACTGCTAATGACAATTGGGACGTATTGAAAACTGTTACGGGTAATTATGCACTTTACAGAAAATTAAAATTACAGAGCATTAACTTCAATGGTCTTGAAAAAAGTGTCAAAATGTCTACATCTGTGACCATGAACGTGATAAGCATTTCTTTTCTATAAGAAGATCATGTAAGCAAATGGAGAAATCGGTGAAAACGAGATTACTATTGCTTTTCATGTAATACCAGTGTTGGACTTTGGCCAGAAAGTTTTCAGAAGTGGAACATCTTTTTAAAGAATTTCAAAGAAAACTTGAGGAATTTTGGAAATACATATTCATCAATGACATAGTGTTGTTTTCCCCTGATAAGATCAAGTGTGAATATCATTGTTTCTTTAAACAAGTTTTTCTAAAGTATTTATGCAGCAGTTTTCATTTAACTTCTTGACTTTATTGGTTACAGAGTCTCAAATAACATGGGGTCTCTCCAGTGGCTCAATGATAAGTATGAAAGCTTATAACGCTAAAAATCGGGTTTCGATACCCGTGGTGGGCAGAGCTCAGATAGCCCATTGTGTAGATTGGTAGTTTTGTGCTAAGCAAAATCAAAACAATAATACGTGAGTCACAAATGTAAACTAATACATATCACAGTATCATCAATGTTACAGTTAGTCCTCTAATTACTGTTGGGGTATTCTTGACCTGGAAAATGAATCATTTCACCTTTTCTTTGGGGGAGGTCGGTTTTTTAAACTGAATGTTGTAATACGCTAAAACTTAAAATTACTCGATATTCTGTGCGATATGTGGACCCTACGTCCTATTTGTGGTATAAAAACAAGCCAATAATCTGAGGGTTAACGGGCTAAAACTTAAAATTACTCGATATTCTGTGCGATATGTGGACCCTACGTCCTATTTGTGGTATAAAAACAAGCCAATAATCTGAGGGTTAACGGGTTATTTTGTATTCCTATAGATTATTCTTAGGATGTGGTTGTCATAAAAACTTTCTATATGAACGAATGTATTTGTCTTTTGTTTTCGTGGGACACAAATTCCAGCTATTTTTACGAAATCACCTCGACAAATCTTTCTTTGTGTTTCCGGAAAGGGAAAAGTTCTTTAACATTACCAAAAAATATTGGGATTTTCAAAACTAATACATTTGGTTTCAATCATTCTTAAGTTATTTTATCATCCAGCATCACATGGTAAATATGAGATTTTGATGCAAACGTAGCTATTGGAAAAAATGATCCAGTTCTTTTTTCGTCAAAACGCACATTTTCTTTTTGTAAAACCACCTAGTGGAATCCTTCTGTATTAGAAGCGAGAGGTTTTACAATTCCTTAGGTTTCCCTGATCCTTCGTTGTATACATTTTTCATTTCAATATCCCACAAGAAGCTATTTCGTGTAAGAACACTCACATTTACTGATAATCTGTATTATAAAATAACAAATAAATAACACATGACGATAAAATCGATACATAAAAAAAAAAACATTTCTAAAGTGTGGACGCCACTTCTTTCGACATTTACCACGTCATCATCAGTGTCATATTTATTTCTTCTTAGCTAGGTCATGTGACCTGAGTGTAAGTTTACATTTCTGCATAAATTTCAGAGGAGGTCCGCCATATTCTTACACAGATATTCGCCGGATCTTCGTCTCTATTTAATAATTCATGATAATTTTAAAACTTTATTATCTATAAAGATTCAGGGATATTATCGGCTCTAATACCCTTTGTTTGAGCCAGTAAAGATTCGGGGATATTATCGGCTCTAATACCCTTTGTTTGAGCCAATATTACTGTTTCCTTCCCATAATATCTTATATTGTGTTTTTTGTACATGTTCTGCCGTGGCAGAATTTTCAGTCCTTTCATGTTCATACATCCCTTATGTTCTACTAAAGGATATATACACTTCCATATTATATTCAATTTTATAAGTTTCAACTTTTTCCATTAACTGCATATTATCTTTAGCATTACCTAAACTTTTCAATCAACTTATTGCCTTATTTTATAAGCAAAATCGTTCTTGCTTTGTATTTCAAAGCAACAAGAGCTTTTCCTTTCGTAAATTCAGCAGAATACGTTTTGATCGTTAATTAGAAACACAGTAATACACTGTCGTGTGATGATTAAACTGTCGGGCTACTTGACAGTATTTGTGTAGCAGCCTGTTCAGCTGTCAGTAGTCATCAAGTATTTGTCATTGCAGCAGTAAATACCCTTCAGAGAACGGTGTTTACAGAAAAAATACAATTTTATAACAAATATATGACATGTTACAATAAGACATTGCTTGTGAAACGGTACTTACGTATTTAATTTGGAACAGCTTTAAGAAATAGTTTTAAAAGTTTGTGTTTTGTTGATATAGATATTACAATTAATTATCGTTGGAAGTACTGCTAACACGTTGTTGTTCAGTTCGATTGCGCTTGATTATACGATACAAGGAGTAAAATGAATAACACAGACAAACGAGTGTAAAGATCAGGCAATAAAATACTCTTAACTTTTAAAGCATCACGTGATCTCCCTAACATCACTGTTGTATCGCGTTTTATTACTGGGAAGAAAACAAAAATGCTTTGTTATTTAACAGAAATTAAAGTTGAGACGTCACTGTGGCAGATTAGGGTTACTAATATGACACTATTACTAGGTTGGCAAATTATAATATATAACAGGATTCTATATACATGTATATGTGTGTGAAATGGAATGTTACTACTTTAATTTATGTATTTGTTTATATATATCGAACGTAGAATATAGAGTTCAGTGTACACGTTATTCGATGTTCTCTGGTCTAATTGTAACTGGCTAAAATTACATGACACGAACTTTGATTGCGATACAAAATCATTCCAGTTGAGAGAATAGTAGCTTATTATGTTAATTCTCATGGGAGATATCTACTGTGAGTAAACTAAGGTTATTATATAATATTCTGCCTCTTCACTGAAACATTTCAGTTTATTTTATATTATACACACACTGTCGACCTAATGACCGAGCTGAGCCGGGTACTTTCGCTAGTATTATAATAAAACATAAAATCAAAATGTTACATTCCACTTTCGCTTAGTTACCGTGGTAGTGAACACTTACAAATCATTAATCTATTGTTCCAGATGTTACAGTGTGGCCTTAGGAACAATTATAAAGGATTTTTATCAGACAGTCAGACAAATTAATACGTTATCCTTGTTGCAGTTTTGGATACCCCGACAAAACAAATGGGTAAATCTGTTCTTCTTCTCCCTTGTTACAAACTGTATGTAAGATTTAAAATATTACGACGAATCAGATATAAATGTGAGTTTATTTATATTTTTCTGGTGTTAGCGTACTCTAGCGTTAAAAACTTTTCACTTGAAAGTCTGAAAAAAAGTAGTGAATTTATTTGGTGATGTTTTTTTTTTTGCGAATCTTTCAGGGAAATGTTGAGCTTATCATAAATACATGGTGCATCTTCTTTTAAGTTAGAGAACTGATGGGTACTCCCTACAGTTCTGCTAACATCTTTACCCGGTAAAATAAGAAAAACTTATAATGGAATATGATTTATTACTTTTAAATGCTTTACTCATATGGAATATTTTGGATTGTTTCAACAAATTAATTTAGAGATACACAGGTTCATTAATTTCGAAGATACTGTTTTTACCGCACTGTTTAGCATGTTGTGTTACGTAGAAGAGCTTAGAGGCGTGATCTTAGTAAATTATTCAAGTTTATGAGGTTTAAATCTAAGAAAAACAAACAAACATATACCCTGTAATGAGTTTTTTTCCTTTACTCTCCTGTGTACAGGTTTTTCTTTGTGGAATTAAGAATTCTAAAACAGGTAATAATTTGTAGCAACTCTGGTCTTTACGAACTCTGCATATTGTTACGACAGCGGAAGTCACGTGACCTGGTAACACGTGATGAGTTTCTAGAAGGATCGGGGAACATCATGAATAATCCAGTATTTGCTAGACGCCCTCTCTTCCTGTATATAAGCGCGCCAGATAAAGCGAAACAATTTATCGGAATTGGATAGCAGATAGAGAGATAGAGACAGATAATTGAGTCAAGTGAGCGGTAGTGACCGTAAGTAAAGTGCGCG
>NW_013666567.1:304897-308374 GCF_000517525.1 Limulus polyphemus | reverse complement strand
TATAAATATGACCTTAATTTTGAACTGCTGACCAACTAACGAATCATGCTTCGCAAGAGTAGATTATATACTATAAGTTTTTATTTTATCTTTATTACATTAAAATGTTGATACGTAACATTTTTTTTAAATTTTACCAAGGTCTATTCTAGCAGTCTACCCATTGCCCAGTGTTACAAAATGTGAAGATTTATCTAAAAAATACAGGTAAAGTTGAAAGGCAAAAATGGAAGTTTAAAGACTACATAACAGTAGAGTTTCAATTTAATCAGCTAATGATGGGAATGAGCAAATGTTTTGCCACTAAGTATTCAAGGTGAAACATTCTCCTGATACCAGTATCATCGTGGATCTGTTCCAACGCAATGTATAAAGAATCTATATGGTTTTGCCAAATTCTTAAACAATATATACAGAGCATCCGGAAATCATGCTTACAAAATTGTTTAATTGGGTTTCGAGATAAAGGCCTTGAACCTCTGCTATAATGGTTAATACAAAGATATTAGACCAACGGTGCATAAGTGCATAAGACCTAGGCTTTAGCCTCCCTCCTGGCCTCTCCCGAAATTTCAAATAAAATATATTTTTTCTAGTTTTGTTCTATTGATTTAAACATTTTCCTTTGATTAAAAAGATACTTCGCGAAGTGTAAAAATTATCACTTTGCCATTAAATGTCAAATATAGAACTTTTACAAATTGTTGTTTTATCACCACCTTCCCTCGAGAATATACCCTGGCCACGGCACTGCAAATTAATGTTTCATTATACATCTATATTGTTACGACAGCGGAAGTCACGTAACGCTGGTAACACGTGATGAGTATCTAGAAGGTTCCTGAAGAGGCTAGTGGGTTCTAAACGCCCTCTATTCTTGAATATAAACGCGGCAAATAAAGCGAGACAATTAATTGGAACTGGATTGTAGATAGGGAGATATAGACATAGTTAATCGAATCAAATGAGCGGTAGTGACCGTAAGTAAAGTTCGTGAATCGTTGTGAATTATAGCGTGTGTTTAAGTTAAAGTGACTGTGGGAATTAAGTGTATTGCAAAGTTGAATCGAGAAAGAATAAACTTATTTAAGAAAGGACTTGTATCGGCTGAAGTTTCTCGGAAAGAATTTCTACGGAAAATTAACAAACGAGAACAGAGACGTAACAAATTGGTGTCAGAAGTGGGATGGGAAAGAAACAAATGGAAACGAGAAGTGACAAATCAAACTACAGCTTAGCAGATGTGATGGAAGCAATACAAGAACAGCAAAAGAAACAAGAAGAACAAGAAAAGAAACAAGAAGAACAGCAAAAGAAACAGGAGGAGAGATTACAGCAGTTGTTGGAGGAAAAAGAAAAGAAACAAGAAGAGAGATTACAACAGTTGTTGGAGGAAAAAGAAAAAAAGAGAGATTACAACAGTAGTTGGAGGAAAAAGAAAAGAAACAAGAAGAACGAGAAAAGAAGCAAGAAGAGAGATTACAGCAGTGGCAAGAAAATCTGCAACAGTGGCAGCTCGAACAGCCAAATAAACAAGAGAGATTACAGCAGTTGTTGGAGGAAAAAGAAAAGAAACAAGAAGAACGAGAAAAGAAACTAGAAGAGAGACTACAGCAGTGGTTGGAGGAAAGGAAAATAAACAAGAAGAGAGACTATAGCAGTGGATGGAGGAGAAAGAAAATAAACAAGAAGAAACTCTCCAACAATTGAGAGAAAGCCAGAGTACACAAATGGAAAACATTAGTAAATTTCAAAGCGAATTAAATACATCAAAGGATGATTTATTGTCTTTTACACAATGAGGATACATTAACCATCGACTTACTCAGCCCCAGGCAATGGCAAGCCCCTTCCGTTCCCCGCAGCTAAACCCTAATGCAGACATCTCCAGTCCTGTCAGAAGTCACATCCCAAATATGAATGTCAGCAATAGGGGTGATCTAGTACAAAGGAAGCCACACGAATTCGATGGGCAGGCATCGTCTAAAACATATAGAGCACAATTTGAGCTCTTGTCAGAGATGAATAGATGGACAGAGGAGCAGAAAGCAGTATATCTGGCAACGAGCTTGAAGGGACAACCACTGGAATAACTTGGACAGTTGTCAGCAGACGACAGCCACAACTATGGAGCACTGGTGTCGGCTCTAGAACTCAGGTATGGAACCCAAAATCAATCAGAAGTCCACAGGGCTAGGTTTAGGACGAGAGCCCATGGTAAAGGGGAGAGCCTGCAAGAGCTGGCACAGGATTTGGAAAGTATGGCACACAAGGCCTACCCAACTGTACAACCCGATCTCCTTAAGTTGTAGCTGAGAGATCAGTTTGTAAATGCCTTGGACAGTCCACAACTGAAGATACAAGTAAAGCAAGGACACCCATCTACTATGCAGGATGCAATGGCCAGATCTCTTGAATTTGAATCCTACGTTATGTCCACCACAGAGTTACCAAGGTTGGTACAGTCATCAGGACTCGAGGCCAGAATAGGGCAGCTTTCAGAGAAGTTTGAGGGACTTTGCTGGCACTGTAATAAACCTGGGCACAAGAGAGCTCAATACTGGCAACTTCAACACAGGGAAGATGCCACGGCAGGAAAGGCTGCTACCCAGAAAGGTTGTTGGAACTGTGTAGAGCAAGGACATATGAGGAGCCATTGTAAGAAGAATACTACCAATAAATCAGCTTCGGAAAACCAGTAGTGGTTGGTGTTCAGGGATGCCCACCAACCTCCATCGTGAAAGTCCCAACAGCTAGGTGTAAAATGCCAAGCACCCATAGTGTCTACATGACACGAAAGCTGGATGGCTGAAGGTGCAACTTTGTCATAGATTCTACATCTCAGCAAACCCTTGTGAGTATCATGGTGCTAGATCACAAAGGAGTACCAGAAGCCATGCAGAAGCTCTGTGGTGTGACAGGACATTAAACAAGGTTGTGGTGACCAAAGTGGATAACTATTGAGCTCATGGGCATAAATAACAGGCAGAAAGTATACTTGGCTGACATTGAAGACCAGTGCATATTAGGATTGGACTATTTAATATCCGGGAAGTGTGTAGTTAACTTCGAAAAAATGACGTTTGGGAACAACAAAGGCCAAATTCCGGTAAGTGTTTAAAGAGAGGTTGAACTAACCAGGTGCCATCAAGCTGAAGTTAAAGTGACTGAAGGAGTTGATGATGGTGAAGTGGAACCAAATATAGATATCAAAGCAAAAAAGGAGAAACATCAAGATTTGAAGCCAATAATTGATTTTCAATATGCAAGTGTTTTGCATCCTGCTTGGGAGAAGGTGTCTAGTTTAAGCCCTGTGAGAATTGGACCAGTTGAAGCTTGAAGATGGTATTCTTCTACGGAGGTGGGAAACTGCAGATGGGAAAGTGACGACCTGGCAAACAGTTATACCGAAAAAGTTGTGCTGCGTCAATCCCATGACAGTTTAACTGGAGGACATCTCAGAGTTAAGAAGACATT
>NW_013666567.1:285729-303976 GCF_000517525.1 Limulus polyphemus | reverse complement strand
TATGAAGAGTTGCCTGAAATGTGTCGGAGTTTGTGAAAGTGTTATCAGAAAGGATGGATGCTATTCAACATCAAGTACATTCAAACTTGAAAACGTCTGCTGATTCCATGAAACGATGTTATGATAAGAGATCTACTAAAGTCAGCTTTGTACCAGGAAACAAGGTGTGGTTGTATAATCCCAGGAAGACCAAAGAAAAGTCTCCTAAATTGTCTTCTCCATGGGAAGGCCCATGTGACATAGTGGATCATCTCTCAGACGTGACTTTCTGAATAAAATGTGGTCGGCGAGGCAAGCCAAAAGGTGATGCATGCCAACAGGCTTTGGCATTATCATGGTCCAGGACATTTTAGTTGAGATGAAGTGAACGATGGAACAAAAGACGCTGCTGAAGATGTGTCATCTGAAAAAGGCACTGTCGAAGAAGAAATTCTACTTGGTTTTGAGAAGGGAAGCAGTGAATCCCTTTATGAAGTTACTACCACTGATGTGACTATTACCGATAATAGGACAATTCCTGATGGAGCAGATGAACCTCACGTGAAGCAGAAGCCAACGAGACAGAGACCAATACGGAAGAAGATACATCCCGTAAAATTAAGAGACTTAGTTGAATTTTAATTTTGTGTTTGTAAATTCTGTACATTTAATTAAGTTATTGTTAATTATCTATTGGTTTAACTTAAGTGGCTATTGTTCGGGACGAAGGGGCAGTGTTACGACAGCCGAAGTCACGTGACGCTGGTAACACGTATCTCGAAGGTTCCTGAAGGATCGAGTGTTTGCTAGACACCCTCTATTTTGTATATATAAGACCGGCAAGAAGTGACAGCATAAATAACTGGAGACAGACAGAGACGGACAATTGAGTCAAGCGCAGTAGTGACCGTAAGTAAAGTGCGTGAACGTTGTGAATTATTGCGTGTGTTTAAGTTAAAGTGACTGTGGAAATTAAGTGTATTGCAAAGTTGTGTTGACAAAGAATAAACTAGTTTTATTTAAGAAAGGACTTGTATCGCTAAAATTTCATCCGAAAGAAATTATACGGGAAATTAACAAACGACCAGAGACGTAACAATATATTTCAAGACGTACAATAACAATAGTAATCTATAATACTATTGTGTCAGTGAGTAATTCATGTAAGTTTTGTTATTCAGTTCTTTTGGTTTGAAACTATATTCAAATTATTCCTTCTACAAACTGTGTTATTGTTACTCATTAACGACTTTTGTTCCGTCAATACAATCCGCCTAATGATTATTATGTTTACAGGTGTGGCCAGTTAAATGGATTTTATTGTTTTGACGTTGCTTTGGTAAGTACTCTTTCTCTCTGCCGTTGAAAATTATAAAAAAATAATACCTTTCCTAAAAACGGACGTAAAAATTACCTAGACATATGTGACGTTATGCTGCAGATTAAACTCCACCAATAATACCCACGTTTCATTTTATATTTGACTTTGAATTATGTTTCAATACATGATGCAGGCCTCACGTGTCTGTAACGTGGCGTCTCCCGGCAGTTCACATGTAAGGAGAAAATTGACGTTACAGTCAGCTACAGTAACCTGCATGATAAGTAGTCTTAGTCACTGGTTCCATTTTCTTGACTGTAGAAGGTTATTTGGTTTTAATATTGTTGCTGTGCACAGACATTTTGCTTCTATGGAAACATGCTAGTGATAAATGTTTTTTTTTTTTTTTACTGGTTTGTTTGTTTGAAGTTAAGCACAAAGCTATATAATGGGCTATCTGTGTTCTGGAAAAAATATAATTATAATTTATATATTTTGCCTAATGGATGGCTCTTAGTGTAGTTGCATTCACAAATATAATAAATGGTCTATATATCAAAATATTATACAGGATTTATATTTTAAATAAATCCTTCTAAAAGAAAGATAAATATAAAAAACAACATAAATTTACGTACATTAAGCTTAGAAATTAATGTTTTATGTATAACTGATTGTATTGCGTAAGTCCTTAGCTAAAACTGTCATTATTTCCCAAAACAAAACAAACTAAATTGTAAAGAAAAATCATAAATATGCTTATCTGTTTGTTTCGAAATGTTTGTACAGATCTAAACAAGGGATATCTACGCATATCGGTTCCTAGTTTTGAGTCTCTAGTGGCTCAGGGTTAAGTCTGAAAGCTCATAACACTGAAAACCGGTTTTCAATACCCGTGGTGGGCACAGCACAGATAGCTCATTGTGTAGCTTTGTGCTTAACTACAAAGAAACAAAACAAATGAATTACATGTGAAGATCTTATATCTTGTGGTAGTGGATATAAAGCTACTGACTTGAAAACTGAAATGTCGAGATTTCCAATGTTGGCTACTGCTGTACTCTCGTATTATACGTGTGATAATGAGAAGAGAGTTTCAGGGAAAGACATTTGACCACCTCAGCTAAGCTGTGTGTTTGAGAAATTAGATCTTTGGGGACTTAATGTAGAACATAAGACACTTTTTGACAAATCTCTATAGAAGAGAAACCAAATTTCGAGAAAAGCTTTCTATCAGAAAGCTTACATTTTATCGACTTTCACTACTAGCTTTAGTAGTGTAAGACTAGAGGGAAGGCAGCTAGTCATCACCACCCACCGCCAACTCTTGGGCTACTCTTTTACCAACGAATAGTGGGATTGACCGTCACATTATAACGCCCCCACGGCTGAAAGGGCGAGCGTGTTTGGTGGGACGGGGATTCGAACCCGCGACCCTCAGATTGCGAGTCGAGCGCACTAACCTCCTGGCCATACCGGGCCACAAATCTAAATAAACTATTTTGTCTTATTCTCAAATTTTAATTTCTGAATATTCTTAACCTCCCTCTTCAGAGGTTTGAATATTAGGTCTCTTAACTGTGTATTTAATGTTTTTAGACAAGGTAGTGTATACCGAATATTATTTGACAAGAGAAAAAATTAACGTCTAAAACACAGCAAAGATGTTTCTTGTAGAATTTTCTAACAAAGCTACACAAGAACTGTCTACGCATAGCCGTGCCTAAATTTGAACTGGTAGACTAGAGGGAAGGCTAGCTAAAAGAACCCAACGCCAACTCTTGTTTGAATGTTAAAGAATACCCACCGATTCAATATGCGGCATAGTCCTGGCACGCTAACCACTAGGCCACAGAGTATTAGTATTAGAAGTGCTACTATCTTGTCGAAAAATAACCTTATTACATAGGAATAAGTTTCTATCATAAAGCTCCTTAATCGTTATCTCAAAGTCTATTATGAGAAACATATATAAGGTTTCTTGTGTATTATACGAAGACACATGGCCTATAACATGGGTAAGTTAAATTGTAGCTGAAAACGCATTTTTTGTCTATAGCCGAAGAAAATTGTAATTGTTATTCTGGTTTATTCTGACTAGAATCTTTAATAATACGGCTGTCCACCCCCCACCCACCCCGATAGCTCAGCGATAAGTCTGAATGCTTTTCACACTAAAAATTAGGTTTATATACTCGTAGTGGGCAGAGTACGTATCACCAATTTGTATAGCTGTGCGCTTAACAACAACAAACAAAATTAATTATCTGTACATTTTGGTTTTTCATTTTGAAGAGTTTGAATAATAAGTGTTAACTTGGAGTTTTTTTGTTTTGGAAATACTGTTTTTTGTTGTTTAACTTAAGGTACTGATAGAATATGATTTTTTGGGGGGAATGCTGTTTTTGTTGTTTAACTTAACGTATTGATAGAATATGATTTTTTGGGGGGGAATGCTGTTTTTGTTGTTTAACTTAACGTATTGATAGAATATGAGTTTTTTTGGGGAATGATGTTTTTGTTGTTTAACTTAACGTGTTGATAGAATATGATTTTTTGGGGGAATGATGTTTTTGTTGTTTAACTTAACGTGTTGATAGAATATGAGTTTTTTGGGGGGAATGATGTTTTTGTTGTTTAACTTAACGTGTTGATAGAATATGAGTTTTTTGGGGGGAATGATGTTTTTGTTGTTTAACTTAACGTATTGATAGAATATGTAGTTTTTTTTTGTTTTTTAGAAATGCTGTTTTACATATGGGTATGATATATCATCTATGTCAAGGATTGTCAAACTGTAGTACGTAGAGTTAATGTCGGTGGTACACGACAACATTAATACAAAAAATCATATAATTTGTAATAAGCCCTACAGGAACTTTCCACGTACATATATAAACTACTCTCCTCACTTATAGACTCACCCTCTAACTGCGTAGAGTCGCCGGTATTTTCTTCCCTTCAAGTTGACAAAAATGGTACCACATATTCTTCAATCGTGCCAGAAAAAACATTCACATCCTTCCCATTAATGGGTAATTGTTACAAATATGAATTTTTGTTACTAGGTTTTATCTTTTTTTTTAACATTAGTCCTGGGTTTATAATCTAAAAAAAACTAAATAAAAAGTGGTACGCGAGCCTGAAATGTTTGAGAAACACAGGTCTATGTTATTTCCTCAAGCCCGTTTCTCGGTTTTTGCTAGATAGATAGTGTCATTAAGCATCTCATCTAGGTGTGAACTAGGTCAAGTGATGTGGGTGTTTCGGGAAGTGCTCCTAGCTTTTTCGTTGTGTGCAGATTGTCTTGATCCACGTGAGGTAAAAGGACGAGACAAATGGAACTTCATGCGTTGATGGTCATCAGGTGTTATCAGAAATGTAACTATTTTCTTTATTAAGGAAGATACCGTGAATATGATCAGCTAAGGTTTCCTTGGCAGGAAACTTATATCTAAAGCATTCCTATTTATAAATAACTTCTGAACTCATCGAATCCCTGAAGTAGTCATAATTAAGAATATACTTAGCTGTTATAATATAAATTAAATTACATAACCTTTAGGCTTAAACTGTTTGTTTGCGTTTAGATTGAAAGGTCATCAACAGAAGTGTACTAAATATAACTTAAGATGTGCAATGGCATAGAGACTCGAGTAACCAAGAATAAGGTACAGCTCTAGCGTTAGAAGGTAAAACAAAAAATCTTCATAAAATTAATGGAAACAGTAAAAAAGCATTTACGATCTTAAACGAAGATACAGTTTGAAAGATAAAACAGGGCTGAGAGAATAATGGATTTTTCAGCAAATGCATGTAGTGCTCAAGATCAATGAGAGGAGAAGAAAGTACTGACACCTAGCGGGGTTAAAAGAGAGCTGTGGTGATAAATAATAGAACAAAAAAGTTCGTTTAAAAAGAGGCACAAGCTGAGAAACTGTGTCAATTAGAATAATAGAAGTATAGAAAATGTGACAGTAAAAACATGAAAAACGTTCACAAAGAACAACTGAGTAAGTCTGATGTTCAGAATAATAATGAGAACTAATTACAACTAAGCGAGCATATGTTTGAAAATAAAATCAAAGTTGCTGAACTCATAAACGGAAAAGATAAAATATATGAAAAACGTAGAGATGCATGAAGAGGGAGAAATGGTGACAACAGTGAAATACTGGAGAGTTGAGAAGAAAAACAAATTCTTCAGGAAAGATAAAATCTAAAGAAATTAAGGTCAAGATAAGAGGAAATCAGAATAGTGAAAATGCACAGTGGTAACGTCAAAGTAGTATTAACTGTCAAAATACCTTTGAAGTATTCTATGATGGAAACAAATCTCGTTATTCTACAGTCGATGCTAATAGTGAAAATCCTCACCTTTCTTAAGTGCATGATTTTTTTTTTCAATTTTCTTGTGGCAAATTGCATTGGATTTCTCACGCTGAAAAAGCTGTAAATTAACTTCTGTGTTTGGACAGTCTCTGTAAGTAGAATGGGAAAGTAGGTGTTTTACTTGCCTGTTAAAGAGCACATTTATCTAGTCGTTAAGAAAACAAGGAGTTGGTTTAGCTGATTCGTTTCCGTGTCCGTTTACTTTTGAATTTCGCGCAAAGCTACACGAGGGCTATCTGTGCTAGCCGTCCCTAATTTATCAGTGTAAGACTAGAGGGAAGTCAGCTAGTCATCACCACCCACCGCCAACTCTTGGGCTACTCTTTTACTAACGAATAGTGGGATTGACCGTCACGTTATAACGCCCCCACTGCTGAAAGGGCGAGCATGTTTGGTGGGACGGAGATTTGAACCCGCAGATTGCGAGTCGAGCTCTCTAACCACCTGGCCATGCCGGGCCTGGTGTTCGTGTTAATTAGCAGCTATAAAGTTGCATTACATATTAAGAAACTATAGAATGTGCTACATTAAATTTTGTAGCGCTATCTGTTGGAAAAACTACGTGAATTATTTTGGTTGTTCTTAACGGTCAGAAAGTTTTACTCGTGGGAAAGAATCCAAATACAAGAAAAAAGGAACTCATTGTATCAGTTGAAGATGTACAAAAATCAGGTTTGAGAAGCATACAGTTGAAACTATTCTAACTCCTGGCTTTGCCATTCTACTGTTCTATTGCAAACCAAACGAGGTTTTGGTGAGCAACATTCTAAGCAAGAGCCCTCAATGATTTTGTTTATTCCGACATTTCTTTTAGATTTTAGAATAGAGAACACTGTTGCCAAATATGGTTTGTTTTAAATTAACCTTTGTTTATTAATGGGCCTAGACTAGTGAATTCGAAGGTTGATGGTTCATGGCCCTTTGCCACAGAAATGCATTTATGGGCCGTAGGTGTGCTATGTGAATGAGGATAAAATCCAACTATTCGATCAATAGTCGGCGGTGGATGTTGTTGGCTTGTATATCATTTAAAAATTAGTGACGGCTATGTGCAGGTGTATCTTTGCGCGGAAATTCTGAATCAACAATTGTATATTATTTCGAGGCTGAATCCTTCCTTTTTAGAATTTAGTATTTTTTAACATATTTTTTGCCAGTTCTTTTATTTCATTAAATAACAGTAGTTTTATTTAAGTCAATTAAGTATAAATTTTAATCTCAGTAGTTATTTTAATGTCATGTTTGTTAAAATTGAAAATTATCAATGAAAAACGACTGTCAGAATTACCTATTCTCATCCAATCTTCACTTCCTACAACTTTTAGGCGTGTACTTTATCGATCCTCTGGCTTTTATCACTTACCTACTAGACTCAAGAGACATTACTGCATCTTCAGATGGCAATTACAATTTGGCTAACAAAAATTAAATGTGAAACAAGATGTTTTTCTTATAAAAGTTCGAAAACCTTAATGACTTTATATTCAATCATACGCGATGATTAAGAATGTTTTTAACAACTTTTCTTTTTTTTTAAAGTCGAAACCCTAAGAAGTCTCAAAGTAGTTGCTTTTCTATGCAAGTGATTGAAGAAAGCACGTGTGATAATATATATATACATAAACACAGATACTAAAAAAGTACTTCCAGAAGGCAAAGCTTGATCATAAATGAACTTGTTACTTAAATGTATACCCCCATTAAAAGTTATTTTTAGTTGATTTTGTACTCACGGTAAAGCTATTTGCCGCCGCCCTTAATTCTGAACTTCTGAGTAGAGGAAAGACAGCCAATCAGCAGTACTGTTTCACCCAACATCCAGGATTCAGTCAATAATGCCACTTGATTTTATGTTTAAAAGTGATCATGCTCAATCAATTACATGCTAGAAGGAGTTATCTAGCAGCGATCTAAGCACAAAATCACCTGATAATGTCCACCGAAACTAATGGTAGAAAGATTTATATATATTTCATTTATCGAACCAACTCTTTGGCCTTGCACTTGTACTGTACATACATCAGTTGCGCTTCTTGAAGAAGTTAGTTAATTTAAAGTGCTCCTTCTAATAAAATAAATTTTCATTGTTTCTGAATGGGCTTATAAATTTAACTCCACGGACATGCCCTTCCTTAGATTAATACCTCTCATGTGTACACTTCATTAGTTTAGCCAGCTGTTAAAATTCACTCTTTTCACAAACATAATCATTGGTTTTGTCTTAAACCTTCTAATTATTTTAACACTTTTGTAGGTTTTATTCATATTCTTTAAGGTATGGCAAAAACGTTTATGAGTGTTAACCCTAGAAAATATGCATAAAGTAATTATATAGTAAATGTAAAATAATTCAATTGGCTTTAAGTTATATTTACTTTACTTTCTTGTTCATCTTACAAGTAAGACTTGGGTTTTACCTTAAATGAGGAAGATGTGTATAAAAGTTTTAATTTCCGTTTGTTCTTAGACAGAGTTAATATTTGTCTCCATAAAATATTTAAGCGACACTTTTAAGTTCTCCTCCAGCTCAACATAGTCTAGAAAGATGTCTGGACAGGCCGGCGCCATCCTCTTATACTATAGTCTCAGCTTCTCTCAACCACATCAGAAAATAGAATGACGTCGGTTGCTTTTAGGTTAGTTTCACAGCCATTAATCCTATTTCTCTTTAAGATATTTACTCGAGAAGCTAAAAATAAAATGGGTCGTAATTGATCGAGGAACTGTTAGTTCTGCATGTTGTTATAAAATCGCACTATACACGAAAGGATCTGATTACACACACACACACACACATATATATATTTAGTGTGCAAAATTTATCGTGTAAGAGCGAATTGTAATTATGATTCCAGACAAACACTTCATAAAGTTAATACATCTTTTCTAAGCTCGACAGATGCCTTTTCCAGCGTTATCATTTGAAGCTCATATACGTCAAACGTTTCCAAGGAAACGGAGCTAGATATCATCGAGTTTAGAAAAAGTAAAAGATATAGCCTGTAAAACAATCAAAATCTTGTTTGTTAGCGTTGGAATGTCACGCAAGTCGGTGTACAGCCCAACAAAGATCATGTGACGATGACTTATTTAGATTTAGAAAGTAAATTTAAGGATTAGCATCTTAAGTGATCTTTTATAATATTTTAATTGAAATACGAAAAAACTGCCAACTTCTTTATTTCTTAATGGGTAAGATATACTTGTGTATTTGAGTGTTGGAGATGAATGGCTGGATGAGTTACAAAGGGAGTTTCTATTCGTAATTAAAAGAGAGAGAGAGAGAAATAGTGCTGGAAAGCTTTGTTTAAAAATCAACCAACCAAACAGGTCTCTCTTACTCTCAGACTGGGTGTTAACACAGCCAGGGTTTCAAGACATTTAACACTTGTTTTTTCGTGTAATAAAAATATCCATTAGACTACAAAAGAGTTAGGAACACTATGAAAGTTACCATGTGAACTATTAATTATGATGATTAATTGAATAGTCACTGTATTTTCTGAAACTAAATTACCATAGTTGCGTAATTTAAATCTCAGCAGTTAGTTTAATAGCAATGATCCTGAAAGAGACTTAAAACTCGTGTATTAATGTAAACCTGTACGTCTCTATGGATGATTGTTAAATAATCACTTGAATAATTATGTAAAAAGCTGAAAATACTTTCTTTATTTTATTATTATTAAGGTCGTACTAACATACTCATTATTTGAGGGGTTATGCATATTGGTGTGGATGTTTAATTATGTATATGTTGTAGATAGATTCGTTTAAATTGAAAAATTTACTCTGTAGATACACTCTTTCCAAATTATAGAAACTCTTTAAAAGATTAGCTAAAGCTAATTGTAAATAAGTTATCCGTACCTTGTGAACTGAATTGCCATGTTTGATAGAGAGCTGGAAGGAAGTGCGGGATAAATGAAGTATATGTAGAGATATGCAAGGAAGTGATGGATAGCTGAAACAAATGTAGGGAGCTGGAAGGAAGTACTGGATAACTGAAACAAATGTAGGGAGCTGGAAGGAAGTACTGGATAACTGAAACAAATGTAGGGAGCTGGAAGGAAGTACTGGATAACTGAAACAAATGTAGGGAGCTGGAAGGAAGTACTGGATAACTGAAACAAATGTAGGGAGCTGGAAGGAAGTGATGGATAGATGAAACAAATGTAGGGAGCTGGAAGGAAGTGATGGATAACTGGAATACATTTGGAGAGCTGGAAGGAAATGGTGAATAACTGAAATAAATATAGAGAGGTGGAAGGAAGTACTGGATAGCTGAAACAAATGTAGAGAGGTGAACAGGATACAGAGTATCATGATTAAATGTATAGAGATGAGAAATATTAAAAGCATGGGGATTAGATATAAACAAATGTGCGAAGTACCGAATGTCATGGTTAAAAGTAGAGACCTGAACAACATCGGAATATCAGAATTAGATATGGACAGTTAAGCAAGATGTAGAGTATAAGGAGTAGCTTTCTGTTCAAGGTACCTAATATCATGGTTAAATGTAGAGACCTGAATAAAGTCCAGGGTATCAGGGTTATATATGAAAAGTTAAGCTAGATGTAGAGTATAAGGATTAGTTGTAGAAAGTTGACCAGGTTTGGGGTATTAAGATTAAATATAGTGAACTAAAATGAAGGGTGTATTATGAAGCGCAAAAGCAAGGTACAGGGTATCTGGACTAGATATAGAGCTTGAATATATAGAGCGAAATTAAAAATGAAACTAGTAACGAGTAAAGCTAATTAAATACATTTTTCTTATGTTCTTACTTATTAAAGCTTAGAATGTATTGTTTCATCAGTTGGCTACACTCTCTGTTAGTGATATTTTCGTCTGTAAACTCAATAATATCACGCGAGGTTCTTCTAACTTGAGAGATTTCGGTTAGTCCTAAATATGTGTACTAAGCTAAAAATACAAAATATTTTCGATAATAAAAATTAAAAGATTAAGATATTATGTATCTGGTTTAAGCTGAGCAAATAAAGAAAATTGTAATTATCAAAGCTAGGTACAGATAGAGCCAGAGCAAGATTTAAGTTATATCATCGATATGAAAATTTAAATCAAGGTGCGGCTATCAGAATTAGATGTAGGTAAGTAAGTAAGGTTTGAGATAGATGTGTCGTAACACGGTTTTTATATCAAGAGCAAGAGAAAGGGTTGAATATAAAGAGTTAAAGTAAGATGTAGGTTATCAGGTTTGTTATATAGAACTAGAGAATAGCATATGACATTAAAACTAAACGTAGAGACTAGCGTAAGCTGTGGTTATCAGAATTAGATGTAGGTAAGTAAGTAAGGTTTGAGATAGATGTGTCGTAACACGGTTTTTATATGAAGAGCAAGAGAAAAGATTGGATATAAAGAGTTAAAGTAAGATGTAGGTTATCAGGTTTGTTATAGAGAACTAGAGAATAGCATATGACATTAAAACTAAACGTAGAGACTAGCGTAAGGTGTGGTTATCAGGAGTTTATCCTACTATTGTTGAATGGGAATAACTGAAGAATGTTCTTGAAAATAAAATTGCTGGTTCTGATGAGTTTATCGTAAAACTTTAAGCTACTGTGTGAGGAACTGACTGATGCTTTCTTTCAAAAGCTGCTGGACACTTCCGAGGTTACAGATGTTTAGAAGATGGTCAATGTGATCTTTATATTTTTTATAGAGACCAGAAAATCGAGGCTAGTTAGTTTGATATATTTTGTTAACAAAGTGTTATGATCTATTATTATTGATGACTTAGAAAAGCATTTTTAAAAGTTGCTCTTAAACGATATTCAAACAGATTATAAAAGGGGATTTTCCGCTTCGTCAATTACTTGTTGTTGTTTTTGCATAGATACACTTGTGTATCTTGACTTTTAAAGTCTTTGATAAGATGCCTTAGTTATCTAGTGAGTTAAAACCTTATATAATTGTTATAAAAGTTAAAAATTGCATAAAAAATTGTCTTGATGGTAGAGAGGAAAGTATTGTCATAATATTTGTCTTCTGCGACATTAACGGGTTCTATTTTGAAACACTTTTGATCGTATTTATGCCAACGACTTGATAAGCTACATAGGTAGTAGTATTTTGTAAGTCGCTGCAGATATTTATACGCTATAAAGGACTGTTTCCTTGGAGATTTTATTTCAGACAAACTTCCAGTGAGGAAGTAAGAACTAAAAAAATCCACTTCAACATTAGGAGTGTGAAACTATGTCTTTATAGTATAGAAATTTGAAAAAGACTGACTTCTTGTGTGACAGGAACCGTTACTCTTGTGAATAGATATAAGGTTTTGGGTGTACTTATTAATAAAAGTCTGAGGTGTTCAGATAGCTGTATTGCAGAAAGTATTGTAAGTTTGGAATAGATATAAGAAAATTTTGAATATAACATTAATAATGCTGCTGTAATTTTCATGCAACTTTGATGAGATATTATAGTGTATTTCATGCCCAATTTCGGTCTTCTTATAACAAAAGAATATTTACTTGCTGGAAAATATGAATGCAGGGTAGGACTGATTTATCAAATTTAATACATTGGAAGAGATTTAAATAAATTGATCTGGTGGGGGGAGTATTTGAATGGTGCAGTAATAAGGTTAGTAATGTGAATTTTATTACTATGGGTACTAAATATTTCCTTCGGAAGTCCGGCTCTAGGCTTATTCTTTGTTAAAAATTACTTATCTATAAGAGTTATAAGTCTGTGGAATGATTTGCCAGATGATGTGGTATGTGTAATTACTTTAAATGTGTTTAAAAAGTTTCTTGGATAGGTATATGAATACTAAGAGCTTAATTTAGATTGAGTGTGTGGCTTTGTTTGCTGTTCTCTAGAGGAATCATGCTGCTTTGTGGTTGTTAACACCTGATTACTCCACAAGACTGTAAGCAAACACTACCAAAAAGAAAGTAACTTATTACTTATTCTTCTATTAACTTTTAGAAACCTACAAGGCTCTACAGAACAGTATTACTTATTCTTCTGTGAACTTTTAGAAACCTACAAGGCTCTACAGAACAGTATTACTTATTCTTCTGTTAACTTTTAGAAACCTACAAGGCTCTACAGAACAGTATTACTTATTCTTCTATTAACTTTTAGAAACCTACAAGGCTCTACAGAACAGGAAGAAATGAAAGCTCTTCCTACCTAACTCTTTTTTTCTTCTTTTCGTTTTGTAATATGGCCATTGTTACTCAAACTGGCCTTATTGGCATCAAAGTAACAAGATCTATTGATGTGTTTAGAGGCGGCGTTTGTCAGCTGTTGTTAACCAATTTTGTGTCGAACGTAACTGTTAAGTCACACAACGTCTTGTTATTTGTTTCGTTACACTTGGCGAAATATAAAAATCAAATTATAAATGTGCCACAAGAGGCATATGTAACAGAAAGTTTGCCATAGACCAGTTATGTCTTTTTGAAGTGGTACCTGGAGGCTTTTTAAATTTCAAGAGTTTCTCTTGAGAGAAAAGGATTTTAAATAGCTCACATCTTTAAAATGAAAATTAACCTAGTTTTTGACTCTTGGTTTTTATCTTATAGAGCAACTCATTATTCTTCAATTTCTGCCCGTAAAATGTATTGCTGTTTTCGAAATAAACGGATTTTTTAATATTAAAATTATTGATTCCAAATGAAGCAGTTTAAAACATGTTTAATATCTAAAGATTTTTCTTGTCATGTAACGTTGTCAACAAACGAGGTAACTTCTTTTTAACAGATAACATTAGATATGAACTTCTACTTGAAATAGAAATACATATATCAATTAAGTTTGTATGGGATATTCGATAAAAGCTACTCGAAAGCTATCTGCACTAACCGTACTTAATTTTGAACTAACAGACTAAAAGGAAGGCAGCTAGTCAACAACACGCAACACCAAGTTATCAGCGAATATTGGGATTTGACTATCACTCTTATAACGCGTCCAAAGCCACAAAATACGGAGTGCGAGTTTTATAGTTTTGTGGTAACGGGATGCAAACCATGGGCCCACAGACACGCAGCGACGCGCTTATCACTAGCCCACGCCTGGTCTTACTTTAGCAAGTAAATCTTAATAATCTTATAAATTACATCAGTTGTTAAGTTTCAACGGTTACCAGAAGATTACTAAATTCCGGTTTATGTTTGATTGACTGATCCAATTCTTGGAAGTAACTTGTATGTATGTGAGAAGAGCCCTTAAATTGATTTAGTTATCAACTTTCAATTTATTATAGTTGTACAAATTTAAAAACGGACAACAGTTAATGGATCATGATAACTCAATAAGACTATCTTTATAATAATTTCTTTATGATATCCGTAGAAATAAGCTGAGCATGACTTTTCACCAAGTTAAAAAGAGCAGAAAATTAAACCTTATTCTAAAATTTAATTCTCTCCAAAAAAGGCGGGGAATTTGTTGTTGTTTTTTTACCATTCTACTTCCAGGATACTAAGTAATAAAAACACATGGCTGAAACGACACTTTTAAGCAAAAAAGCACTTTACAAGATATATCTTTATTTATTAGTTTATAGTTAAAAAAACAATTAAATCTTGGAATTTACTGACAAGTTAATATTAAGTCTCAAAGATCTGCAATGGGGTAGTTTCATTTAAACTCAATAGTGCACCAGATTCTTGTGGGGTCTACGCTGTTTTTAGTCAACGTCCCCCGGTGAGACAGCGGTTAGTCTTCGAATTTATCGACGTTAGACTCAGGGGTTCGATTCCCCTCCGTGAACACAGCAGATAGTCCGATGTGTCTTTGCTATAAGAAAACACATTTTGTAGTCAATACCCAAAATATAGTTTTCATGATATAGAAGTAGCAAACTTCTTCAGGGGTAGTGGATCCGTCCAATTAGATCGTAAAAAAAAAATTTTCAGGCAGACTATTTCAAATTGAAATATATTATAAAGTATATTTTCAGGATTCCTGAATTTGTAAACATGATAAATAACTACCCTAAGTAAGCACTGTGACTACTATTTTTGAAACACTCGAACGATAACAATAGATATTATTTAAAAATTTTTGTTTTATGAAAACGAGTATTCTAAGTTTGTTTGTTTTATAGCAAAACCACATTGGGCTATTTTCCGTGTCCAACGCTGGGACTCGAACCCAGTATTTTAGCGTTGTAAGTACGTAAATTTACTGCTGTCTCACTGGGGGATATTCATTTTAAGAGCACGTCAGCGGTTTCTGTAAAGCTTGTTATGTTTTAAATATATATATATATATTTTACATCTTAACTGGTCAGTTTCAATGGTTCAAAATTTAATAACAAAAATGCGTGTTTGCTCAAAAAGCTAATTCTGTTAGAGGATTATTTTGTTTCAGGAACAAAAAGACTTTAAAAATAGCACTATCAGTTTCCATGAGGAGTATTTTAAACATAAACTATCAAAGTTTCTATATTTCCAGTCAATAAAGATTTGAAAAACTGGCTGTGTTCTTAAAAATGGCGACAGGATGTTCAATTCTTCTGCTTTGGGGAAGAACAAATCAGATAGCACATTGCCATAAAACAACAACAACAAAAAACACGACTAATCATAGTTTTATGTTATTTCTAGCATCTGACTAACGGAATCTAATAAGATAATTTTTAAGTAATGCAAAGAATTTAGTAAATAAGGTACTACATGCCTGAAGAACAACAAGTAGATATAAGTTAACTTGATGTCCACTGACATTGGAGCAAATGCAAATAGGGAAATAAACATTATATGAGTTATATCAATTACGCAAATGTGGTTTTTACAGAGAAATAGTCACAGGTGTCGATAAAAAATTTTATTGTTTATTTATCTACAGAAACATAAAAGTTCAAACAATCATCGCAGTACAAACTTCGAAACAAAATTGAAAATCATTCATTTGTTAGAAAAAATCCTATGGGGTGTGTTCATATTGTTGTTTACGCCTATGACCGTGGGCTCAAATAGCCATCACGCAAATTGTTAGTCTTTTTTTCAGCAGATATGAGCAGTTGAGAAGGTGCAATAGACCTCCTCAGAGGCAAAGATACATCAGTTATGAAAAAATGATAATAAAAATCAACCCAGGTTAAATAAACAAATCAAAATATTACTAAAAGGGTTTAAGCTATGGTGTTTACAGACACCTTCTGAGTTCGAAGCATTTGTTATTGCTATCTGTAGTTAGCCATCAATTAAAAAATACATGCTAAATGAATCTCATGATTTAAAAAATCCGTGAATCATATATATTTTGTGCCCTCCAGTGGCTCAACGGTAAGTCTGAAAGCTTATAACGCTAAAAATGGGTTTCAATACCCGTGGTGGGCACAGCACTGATAACCTGTAGCTTAACAATAAACAGAAAAACATATATTTCCTGGCTATTATTATCTTCAAGCAACAACCCTTGTGGAATTAGAAGCTACAAAAATGTTTAGTAGGGCGTGACTTGTGGATAGCGTACCAGACTGTAAATTTGTTGGTCTATGGGTTTGTTCCGTTGCCGCAAAATCATATTACATACTTTGGGTCGTGGGTGCACAATAAGAGTGACGGTCAAGTACAACTATTCGATTACAGTTGTCCAAGGGTTGGCGGTGAGTACTGTTAACTAGCTGCCTTCCTTCTAGTTTATCAGTTCAAAATTAGGGACAGCTAGTGTAGATAGCTCTTGTGTAACTAAGCGCGAATATTCCAAACAAACAACGTAAGTTTCAGTATTTTCGAAAAAAAAAACATTCTGTGCAATAGATGTTGAAATACTGACAAATGTTTATAATGAAAGAATTTATAAGCTTTGTGACTCTTCAGTTTTCGAATTATTGAAATTCAATGTCAAGGCTAAACGTTGTCAACAAGCAAGAGTGGAAATAGAATGTTAATCTAAACTAGAAGTCATAAATATATTTTCTCATTAGGTATATAATGTTAATCTAAACTAGAAGTCATAAATATATTTTCTCATTAGGTATATAATGTTAATCTAAACTAGAAGTCAAATATATTTTCTCATTAGGTATATAATGTTAATCTAAACTAGAAGTCATAAATATATTTTCTCATTAGGTATATGTTATTAATCTAAACTAGAAGTCATAAATATATTTTCTCATTAGGTATATTTCAAGTAATAAAATTTTTTTTCTGAAAAAAATGATGATGTAGGGATGGCAATGCGAAAAAGTACAGAAACAAGGTAGGGATGAATACACAAAACCATATAAAAATCATTACACAAGTAGCCAAGTCTTTCCAAGAAAAACTTTTATCTACAACTAAATGCTGAATTCCTTTCATTTGTATGAATTCAGATTTGAATAAAAGCATTTACACTGAATAATGCTATAAAGTGTTACAATGACTAGCCCCACAGTGGCACAGCGGTATGTCTGCGGACTTACAACGCTAGAAACTGGGTATCGATACCCGTGGTGGGCAGAGCACAGATAGCCCATTGTGTAGCTTTGTGCTTAACTTCAAATAAACAATGACTAATTCCCATAAGCTTGTAACATTGACTCAGTGGATACTTGTGTAGAAATTTTTGTATGGTTTTTGTATATTTAACCCTACCTTGTTCTGTACTTTTTGGCATTGCTATCCCTACATCATTCTTATTTTTCAATCTTTTTTCATTACTTGTTTCCCCCTCTTCTTCTTTTTAAACAATCAATATTAATGAATGACAGTCACTATGAAGGCAGCAGTTTTAGCCTGGCGTGATGAGTTATCTTGATGGACATCATGTGTTGAAGTTAGTGAAACGCTGTACTGCTTTTGCACTCCCCAAGTTAAGATGCAAAATTTTGGTGTGTAAATCATCGTAACAACTTCATGCTATGGTGAGCTGGCCCTTCTGATGCCAGAATCAGAATAATCACCAGTGGCTGTTACGCTACTCGCTGGTTCTCTACTTTAGCGATGTTCTTTTGGCAAAACTGAAGGTCTTAATAGCTTTTGAAAACCTCGAAAACCCAAGTTAGGTGTTTATAAAAGTCTCTTAGATTGTTATAAGAGAGATATTTGAGACTATGATGAGCTATACATAGTATATGGCGGCCATTTTCCCCCGGCTCATTCCTATATACTAAGTTTTACAAGACAAATAATGTTTAGTATTGTTCGCTGTTTCGTTGGATTTATTGAAAGTACTTAGATTAATATTAAATTTCTGAATAATATCCATCTTTGTTGTTGTAAGATCATCAAAAAAGCTGAAAGTGTAATTTTTTTTAGGCTCGAACTGATTCTTACCAATCAATATTCATAAGAATCCATATGCCAATCAACATCAGGCGAATAGCTATTTCCCATAATGGCATCAATATTTTTCTTATATATTTTAATCTTAAATGCAAGCAATAATATTCCCCAGTGGTTCAGTAGTAAGTTTCGAAGTTTATAACTCTAAAAACTGGGTTTCTATACCCGTAGTTGGCACGGCATAGATAACTTAATAACAAACTAATAAATACGCAATAATTAAAGAAAGCTTTTAGTTTTTCTTGTTAAACGTTTATTGTAAGTAGTCATAACAAAGATGAAAAA
>NW_013666567.1:284337-285486 GCF_000517525.1 Limulus polyphemus | reverse complement strand
AAAGAAAGCTTTTAGTTTTTCTTGTTAAACGTTTATTGTAAGTAGTCATAACAAAGATGAAAAAGTTTAGAAAAAATACCTTTACACTCCAGATATATATATATATAAGATTTGTTTTTATTTTAACCAACGTTTCGTTTTTGCGGCTTCATCAGGGTTAATATACACAACTGTTTGATATTAGAATATTCGTTAAATTATAAAACTACTTGTAATGTTCTATTTCCCGAGTCTACCGTAACATGCGTCTAACAATGTCTAAGTTATTATAATTGTTTCATTATTTTTCTGATATTATAGTATCTTATTATGATGGAACTTGCGATGTATACGTCCAAAACTCGGATCTCGAAACTACCACTCCGATCATCACCAATCATAACTGCGTAATATTTTTATAATTAGGCAGTATTTTTATAGCTGAGCAATAAATAAAACATTTGAAATTTACATAAAAATGATATGTTTAAGATTTAACAAATAAAAATTACAAACAAAAAGGAGTAAGTTTCAAATATAAAACAATCAAAAAACAAACTTTAAAAAATTATTTGTTTTTCTTTAGTGAAAATCTCATGAGTGTTGTAACAGAAAAGCAATACACTTTTATTGATAACTGCGTCTACAAAGAAATACTTCAATAAAATCTACTCTGTGATGTAATGCTGTGATGATAGCTCATTTTTAAACTAAAATTTCAATAAAATCATTTTTCTCATGAATGGTGAACATTACTGAATGTCAAGTATGAGTACATTGTTGTAGAACTGTCAGACAATTGCAGAAAAGACCGTAGGCCCAATAGCCTTCTGCAGAGGGCGTGTATTTCTGCTAGTATTAGATCGTCAAGAAATTAATGTCACGTTTTGGAACACTTTCATCCCCCCCCCAAGAAATGTATCTCATGTATACTAGTTAAACGAACCGCCTAAACGTCACGTTAGTGTAGCCTATATAATGTGTAAAATTTAATGTACTCTAATCCCTTATAGTGATGGCACACGACGAGACATACATTCGGCATGTACTGCTCTTTGAAAGGAAACAATGCCTCTGTAGTCACAAAAAATATCAAAAAGTTTATAGAAATGTTTTGAACGTTCGTAAATGTCAACGATGGTTCAGCAAATTTCGTTCAAGTGACTTTAG
>NW_013666567.1:274254-283357 GCF_000517525.1 Limulus polyphemus | reverse complement strand
ATAAAATGTTTTGTTTTGATATATAAATTGTTCGAATTTTTTCATCTAAAAAAAGCGACATTAATTTGTTGACGACCTAATAGTTATAAAACTAACTATACAGCTATAATAACATATATTACTTTTATATGAGATACAAAAATAATCAGAACTACAATATGTTTTGTGATTTTATGAAGCAGCAAAGGCGAAACGTTGGTTAAAATAAAAAAGTTATTTTATACATTTCTGGAGTATATAGGTCGTTTTTTCTAAACTTTTTATCAAAAATGTGTAAATCCCTCCAGTATGCACTATAAAGTTTGAAAGATAACAAATGTGACTAACAATAGTAACCTGAGGTTATTTTTGTAAACAGTTTTAAAATCGACCAACTGTATACTTTCAATTATTGCATTCTCATTCAGAATTTTCAAAAACATTGTTTAATCTAACAGTTCTAAAATATTATTCCGTAAAACTGCTTATAATTTAATTAGAACTTTTACAAAACACATGATCAAGCTAGATGTAAGTGGTTTCTCATGTACATTTTGCGAGGTGACATATTAAATAACATATTTAAGTGATCATCCTTTACATTAACTTGATATTGCATTTTTGGGAATTGTTGAAAAGGTTAAGTTCGCTGCTCCTTAAATCTGATTAAACTTCCTTAAAATTTGAATGCTTCTAAAAATTATTTAACGGTATTTTTCTTTTCTACTTGATTTAAGAAGTTTTTCCTTCAGATTTTTCAAATTTCCAAAATGCAATCCAAATTATTTTTTGTCAAATTTTATATTTGGGTTTATTTTGTTTTCTAAAACACTGAAAAACTTTCTAAACAGTATTTAGATTTCTGATACTTATATGACAATGAACTGGTATCTCACGCACAGACACAACACGCACACAAATCCGCCTTCACTTTCAAAATCTAGCTCATTTAAAAACTACTGAAAGGTACAACTGGTATATAATATCTGCCCCCCAGTGGCACAGCGGCATGTCTGCGGACTTAAACGCTAGAAACCGGGTGGGCAGAGCACAGATAGCCCATGGTGTAGCTTTGTGCATAAATTCAAACAAACAATATAATATCTAAAATTAAGAGATGCTAGAAAAGGTCTTAAAGGCAAAATTATAGATACGGAGAATAAGTTAGGTATTTTAGTTGATTAAACTTTGTAGCAAATGGAATAATCATTGTGTGCACAATGTTGGTGATCCAGGAGGGGGCTATATTTAAATTAATACCAAAGTTGAACGACCTAAGTAAATTAATCCATCTGGATAGTGAATTAACGATACTAATGACTCTCTGAGGTCAGAAGAACGTTTAGGCTTAGAATTATCGACTAAATAATTGGTTGACTGAAGAGAGAAAGGGATAAAATAATGGGATTTTTTCAGCTTTTGCTAGAAGGACGAATGTTATGTCACGAAAACTAATGGTTGATGTCTATTTGTGTTTCGTGTTATTCATATTCTTAATGACACTCAGGAGAAAACTGTTTCTACTAATATACGTATTAGTTTCCTGTCCGTAATCAATGACTAGTTTTTGGTTGTTTACGCTGTATTAATATTTTAACGTACAATAGAATAACGCTAATGGTGTTGATACATAAGTTCATAAGATGCTCGTTTTTTATATTGTTTTATATTTCAAAACCAAGTAAAACTAACCACTGGATTAATACATCACGTCTATATATTTCACATATTATTAGACAATTTAAAACTGTTGTCTTAGATAATGAGAAAAAATAAATAAATATGAAAAATCCCTCAAAACAATTATAGTTCTGTCCCACAACTGTAAGTCGCTATCAACATTTTTAGCTTTTGTTTTAAAACACAACAACAACAGTTGTTTTCTTATTTTGGTTTCCTTAAGACTGACACAACATTGTTGAAGTGTTATCTTTATTTTCTATAATTTTTATCAAGAAATAGAGAATCGTAGTGTTTTCAGTGCACTTTCAAACGTATTATTCAAGTATTGTTAAGTTTAATACAGTCTATAAGAATGAAGTTTTTTTACAATTATGTTCCATTGCACGATTTCTATTTGGCTATTAGTGTAAACTGTAAACAAATACGTAGTAAACTAGTAAATATTTACATTATTAACTTACCATGAGTAACATGGAAACTTTAGAAATGGAGTAGGTGCGTACAGTTAAATAACATGATAATTCTATGAGACTCAGGTTTATTGATCAGGTCAGATATTTTGTTTAGTATTTTAACGTCTTTTGTGTAATATTTCATTTAAAATTTTGAAAGTACGTTTGTACATGCAGCTTCGAGAAATTGTATTGTCTCCCTTCATTACGTAAGAATTAGAACTTTATTACTGTACGTCATACTTGCTTCTTTCTTGAAACAAATTAATTGAACCATTAAACAAACTTAGTCAACATTTTTCATCATTCCAAGATTCCTATTTATAAAAAAAGTTTGATTAATTGCTTTAAACATGCGCACAAAATTTCATCCCTAAAAATCCAACTTTCTTATTTAGGAAAATGTTAAGTAATTTTTTAACTGGAAGTAAATATTATTATAGCTGTATTTTCTCAGACTTAAGTATAAAAAATACGGTGATTGGAAAATTAGAAGTAATAGTTATCTAAATTCAGTTCGAAAATCGGTTTAGATTGAATGTGTAAAACTTTCAAAGAACACTGCTCTCTCCCCTTCTCATGAGAAAGAAACTCCATTGCAGTCTTTCATGGTACACTTGCTTTATTGCATAGCTGTTAAGAAATGTTAATCACAATTAGTTTATCCATTCTGAAAGACATATCTTCTACTAAAAAACTGGGCCGGTTTGTACAAGTGGTTTTTTTGCGTACTGGACACAGGATCGAAAGGTCCACTTTGCAATTTCAGCTGTGAGTGCGTTATAAAAGCGACAGTCATTCTTGCTATTCGTTTAAAATTATCCTTGCAGGCGGTAAGTTCAGCTGGTTATTTGCTCTCTTTCTGGTAAGCAGATCTAAATTTGGGATAGCTATGTCTAAACCATTTAGCCCATATTGCGTATAAGGTGTCGCGTAGGTTGAAAATATCAAGTAATAAATGCCACTACATAAATGTAGAAATCTTATTTATACTTGTAATTCTGTACACTTGTTGTTGGGTTGATTTTTATTACTCTCACAAAAACAATGGTTTAAAAAATGCTTCTTAAACTTTTTGACCATGGAGCCACCACGTGGCAGCCAACGTCTTATATAAAAAATGTAACGTTAGTGTTCCATTCGTATACCATACTATTTACAATAATATCTGAAATGTTGATTGATTGCTTGAAGTTAATACAGTGATGAAACCCAAATCTAGGAGAACGTTTTGGCATAATATTGAACAGTTGGTGTTAACTATGCGATTTATGATCATATATGATTCTTTTTTTTTAATGCACTCACAAAAACATATAAAGCTGTTAAATAAGACAAGTTCAACAAGTGAAATAAATATGAAATATTCTGTTTATCAAAACTCCTTCTGGTAGTTAGTGAGGAAAGTTACTGTCAACTGCAGAGAATCTTTACTGTATGCAAGTTTTAAAACAGCTTGAGTAAACAGCTTATGTGGTACAGGAATCACGAATTTCAATATTTATGTGAAGATATGAAATCAACACTAAAATTATGTCGTAATTATGTAGATAAAATAAACTGAGTATATATCCTGATTATACAGACATCGTGGACTCAATGAACTGATTATATCTGCTGGTTATTTAGACAGTATAGAATTAATGAACTGATTGTATCCCCTCATGATATATACATATGTAGTTAAAACCTGATGAACTGGTTATATGGGCACGATATCCCGATCATATATACAGGATTGGCCTAACTATATGATTATGTGTTTTAGCTCGATAGACAGAGTGAACTTATTATATGCCCTGATCATATAGGCACGAAAGACATGAAGAACTGGTTATATATCCTGATCACATAAGCAGAGTGACTCTGATGAACTTGTTACATCTCATATTCATGCAGACACGTTTAACTTAATGGATGTGTTTAAATGATCATATCTCTTGATCATACAGAAAGTATGGACCTATTGAACTCATTGGATCTCCTGATTATATAGACGCAATGGACTGATTATCTTCTCCGATCATAACGATAGGATAGAGATAATGATCTGGCTATTTTTCCTAACCATAAAGACAGGATAAACCTGATGATCTGATTACATATCCTGATCATATGGACATATTTGAATATATGTCTTGATTATACAGACAGAATATATGTAAACTACATTCGATGTCCAATAAAATGCTGTTCGACTGTGAAATATCTAAAAAATCAATAAAGAAGGTTTATACATATATATAATCTAATCAAGAAATATTCTTTATTCCAGAATTAGAAATTCTTAAAAAAATTTTCTTCTGCTTTCAGTACCTTTGCCCCCCCCCCCAGTGGCACAGCGGTATGTCTGCGGACTTACAACACTAGAAACCGGGTTTCGATACCCGTGGTGGGTAGAGCACAGATAGTCCTTGTGTAGCTTTGTGCATAATTAAAAACAAACAAACAGTACCTTTAAATGTATTTCATGTAGAAATCGCTGATAAACAATCCTTTACTTTACTCTGACTATATCTTTCAATAGGGTGTATATATTTCTTGCTTGTATCAGTTAGGCCACAACAAAACAAATAACTTATTCTTTTCAATGTGGAACATAAAAGTTTCATCAGTCCAATTACCCGAGATCAATTTATCTCTCCAAATTTAAAACCTTCGAGAATTTAATGAATTTTTTTTTTTTACTTCTGATGAAAATGATATTTAGTAATAAGTGGAAGACATCAGAGCTGGATAAAACATTCTGTGGTCCTTTATACTTCACACGTCATCACTACTGGGTAGAGATGTAGTAAACTCGTTTTTTTACCAATGACAAAAATTATCTACATATAGTCTTCGTCAAAGTGTTTCTATGTTGTTCTATATTGATGTTATCGTCTACATGCATGGAGTAGTTATTGAGTAAATGCCCGAGTAGTAACAGAGTATGATCGGACAAACCTGTACGAGTTGTTATTCTGGTCTGTATAAGCTGTTTTGAGCGTTTGTTCGTAAAAACACACATGGACACCTGTTTTGTATAAGAGGGTGTGCTTTTGGTATGATGTTTTCGAAACAAATCAACACTTCAGACAATTTCTCTGTTCTTGGTGTAGGGTCATCTTAATACAAAATGTGTAAACATTTTGGCCAAGGCTGTAGTTAGAAGTAATAGGCTGTTTTTTCACGTGATGACCCATGGCTTTATATGTGTATATAATATACGTGTTCTGAAACTACTAACTTTCAATCCATAATTACTATTACGTTGACTCGGGCTTGGAGAGATGGTTTCTCATAATGAAACCAAGAAGCCAAGAAAGAAAAATTAAAGCTAAAAAAGGTTACTACAATGGATCGCTGAAGGTCCACGAGATAATTGAAACTTATACCCTGTAGCATTTCATCTTATATGTTCACATACCTGTATGAAGAACGGAGTAAAACTTAAGGTGTTTAAATCAATGAATAACGTTCTTAAAAGAAAGAATGAGAAGCACCTATCTTCCAAATTACCCTCACCAGCAAGCAAGGTCATCATTTACTTTCATTCAATATTGACCAGTGTGTTAATCTCTGAATTACCCTCACTAGCAAGCAAGGTCATCATTTACTTTCATTCAATATTGACCAGTGTGTTAATCTCTGAATTACACTCACTAACAAGCAAGGTCATCATTTTCTTTCACTAGCATGTATAATAATTATCTATATGTATCAATACAATACTGACCAGTGTGTTAATCTCTGTATTACCCTCACTAGCAAGTAAGGTCATCATTTACTTTCATTCAATATTGACCAGTGTGTTAATCTCTGTATTACCCTCACTAGCAAGTAAGGTCATCATTTACTTTCATTCAATACTGACCAGTGTGTTAATCTCTGTATTAACCTCACTAGCAAACAGGATTACCATCTATATTCTTCAGTTCAATACTGACCAGAATGTTCATCTTTAAATGATCCTTTACTAGTGAATGATATTATCATCAATAACCATAAATTCAGTGCTGACTAGGATGTTCGTTTGAAAACTATCCTCACTAACAAACGGCATCACTTGTATTCATTACTTAGTTCTTATCACTAAGTCTTTAAACAGTGGTATACTAGTGGTAATATTTACGAGTTAAAAGGTGGCCGATATCATATCCTTTATAATAGTTGAGACTGTGTTTAATATTTTTGTAAATTGGGCAAATATCAGGATAGTAAGCTCTACATGACAATCTAGTAACCAGAATTGTCATGTTAGGTTTTATACGTAGGTATTAAATCAATATTAACCTTTAGCGCCATCTATGTTTGGCGTCTTATCAATTACCAGGATAAATAAGTTTCAACGCGATAGGTAGTGTTTTCTCAATAGTTATAGATTAATTATACTTTTACTGTATTCCCAGCTCCGATAGTTGAAAAGCTAAATACGTTTTCTTTCTCTTACAAATCATGAATGATTTATTTTATATTTTGTTTTGATTTACAAAGTCGTCTTGGGTATCACAAATATTTTCATGAAGTGACTTTAAAGATAATGCTTCTCGTTATTTTATTATTGTTTAGATACAACTTAGACTGAACACAAGCAATTGAAAATTCAGTTTATTACCTCACTGTTAAAAACGTTTAATAAAAAATAATTAAGAAGTTTTAAGTATTTGATTGTTGTTAAAAACAAAGCTACACAGTTGGCTATGTGATCTAAGTTATAAGTAAAATAATAATTTGACATCCAAGTTTAAATAAAATAATAATTTGACATCTAAGTTTTAAGTAAAATAATAATTTGACATCTAAGTTTAAATAAAATAATAATTTGACATCTAAGTTTAAATAAAATAATAATTTGACATCTAAGTTTAAATAAAATAATAATTTGACATCTAAGTTGTAAGTAAAATAATAATTTGACGAAAACATTCGGAGTATCAAATTTTCAGATTTTCTTAATACTAGTGTAAAACGTAAAGAATTTAGTTACGTTTAAACTATAGAGATAACAATTATTTAATGATGTTGAAATTTTATAGTTTTTACATCACTTTTGCCCATAAATAAAATATATTAGTAAGTTTCAATCTTCTCTAGCCAAAGTGAATATTACAATATACAACATCAAAAGAAAGAAATAATTTTATTGTTCGTAAGTTTCTTATCAATTAGTTGATTATTGATTCTGAAAATTCAAATAAATAGTTAAAATCAACGTATGAGGAAAAACAATTGTTTGATCACCATTTCGGCTAAGCGACACCTGGCACCTGAAGCTCGTTTTGCCCAAATGTTGATCACATAATTATTTTTCTTACATAGAAACTCTAACCATTTGTGCACGTTCAGGTTTTATTGCATTTTTGCTGTGGCTACGGGTGACTATTATTTTCCAACGGGGATTTAGGCTTAGATATTCAATTCCCTGTATAAATGTTTTTTCTGTATCACACTGAGAGTTACACAATACAGAAACGAGTAAGAGAACCAAATTATTAAAAAGTTTTAAAAACCTAATTATTGTCTTTTATATATCAATATAGCATAAACTTTACTTTTTTCTAAGTATTTAAATGTTTATTTGCTTGTAACAAAACTTGGGTGGTACAGACTACTTAGGATTTTCTCAGTGTTAATAACGTAATCATTAGATTAGAAAGCGGTAGCTTGTAACTTGTACTGACTCTGGGTGACATTAAGTTACAGATGAAAGTTATAATATTTTAGAAAATATTCCAACTTCCACGTAGTAAAATAACCCCCATCCCACGCTCTCACTGTTTCCAAGAAAAACTGAACTTAAAAAAAGAGAGGGAGAAAAAAGTATTGACTCCGTAATTCCACCAATTCAACACCAATCTATGGCGAGACGGTGACGTCATCGCTCCACATACTGCACGAAGCAGTACTTCTGGTAACGCGGACATGTGATGACGTAAGTCGGGGTGGGAAGTAAACTAGAGTATGTCACTGACGCAAACCGAGCGTTGTTACACCGGCCTCAGTTGAATCAGCTAGACTCTAGGATAAACCTGTATATGAGGCTGACAACTTCACTAATCAGAGCTTAGATAGTCGCCAGTGGAGTAGATCGGAGATTTTATCTAGAGAAACCCTGGAAAGAAGTGAACCTTCAGAAAATCAAGATTTTCAGGACCTGAAAGATTTGTTCTTCTTACTTGAGGTAGCTGAATATATTTTGTTTTAATTCTACATATTGGTTTTTGTTTCGTGTTTTTACAATATTCTAGTTGTTTTTGACCTATTAAACAGCGTTGGTGTTTGGTAGTTATATACAGTTCAGTCTATAATTGTAATAGGTGTGTCTGATTTCTTTACATTTTCTCTCGCGGGGAACAAAGTATCCGGATTTTACATAGGATAGTTATCTCATTCTTGTATTCTGTACTTCTCTTATATGAGGTGAAAATATATATATATTATTGAGTTGTTTCCTAGATCAAACATTGCTTTGGAATAACTTCTGTTGAAATGTTTTCTAATTCTATGACTCATTGACTATATGGAGGAGCTCTCAGTGTGATAATTTGTATCGCTGTAATTCGTTATGAAGGAGCTCTCAGTGTGTTATTTTATACTACAAATACTACTTGATCCGGACTACATGTCAGTGAATTGGTGGTTTTTTACGTATTTATAGCTTGGCATGGAAAATGATATCCTCTATAGCGCGAAATCACTTTCGCTTATTTTATGTTTTAGCTTTCCTCTTCTAGTTTTATGTTTTAGCTTTCCTCTTCTAGTTTTATGTTTTAGCTTTCCTCTTCTAGTTTTATGTTTAAAACTAGAAGAGGAAAGCTATGTTTTAGCTTTCCTCTTCTAGTTTTATGTTTCAGCTTTCCTCTTCTAGGTTTATGTTTCAGCTTTCCTCTTCTAGTTTTATGTTTTAGCTTTCCTCTTCTAGTTTTATGTTTCAGCTTTCCTCTTCTAGTTTTATGTTTTAGCTTTCCTCTTCTAGTTTTATGTTTTAGCTTTCCTCTTCTAGTTTT
>NW_013666567.1:241609-273322 GCF_000517525.1 Limulus polyphemus | reverse complement strand
TAGCTTTCCTCTTCTAGTTTTATGTTTTAGCTTTCCTCTTCTAGTTTTATGTTTTAGCTTTCCTCTTCTAGTTAACGTTCGTGCTACTATCAATTTAATATGAGTGAGTTCTAGTGTAAGAAAGTTCATCTGGTAAACACTTGGTAGAACTTATGGAGTAAAAACATGTCTAGTTACTGTAAGAAACAAGTTCTGTGCAGATCCCTTTCGAGTGTTTGTAACTTAGCAGATAATTTCAAAGTTGTAATGAAAAGCGTTAGAACATCGACATATATCTGCTTATCACTACTTTATATGCTAGTAAATTATCATTACTATATATACTAAATAATATATTCTTTTTAGACTTTATACATTAACACTATTTCAAAGCATCGATATCCGATTTTCTCAATTACCATTTAAAACATTTAAGCCTTAACACTTAAAAGTTACTGAGATTTCTTTTCTTTCAGATTATGTAAATGATAGAGAAAGCGCCCTCTACTGTTGACCAGTCCAATGGCTCCTAGTATGCCCGATAAAGAAACCGATTCGGCGCGAGAAGAAAAACAAGCCCGATCAGTAGCACTAGAAAAAGCATACGTTCATGATGTATATGATCAAATTGCACCACATTTTAGGAACTCTCGATATCGAGCATGGCCACATGTGAAGCATTTTCTTCTAGATTTAGAACCTGGAAGCTTAGTAGCAGATGTCGGTAAGTGGAATACATTCGTATCCAAATGGGTGTATTTTCTAACTTAATGAAAATCTTTTTGAGATAAAGTCAGACTCATTTTTACCCTGATAAAAACAGAAAAAATGTATGTTTACGTTCTGCAATTCTTTACGAAGGACTATAGTTTTTAATCTCCGTTGAAATGTGCATAGGTGTGCAAGTTACTTTAAATTACATATACGCTGACAGAATTGTTTTAACTGTGTGATCTATAATGAAACTTTCCTTTCATAGATAATATTTTACTGATTTCAATAATATGAGCATTTTTAACATATGATATATATATATATATTTGTGTGTAACTCGGTCATTCCTATAACCTTGGTGACCGAATGGAGCTGTACAATTGTAATCGCGATAAACAAATATTTTTTAACTCTTGTCGTTGTTTTACGTTTTATAAACTTTTTTGTATCAAATACGCACCAGCTTCACTGTTTGTTTGTAATTAAGCACAAAGCTACACAATGGGCTATCTGTGCTCTGCCCACCACGGGTATCGAAACCCGGATTCTAGCGTTGTAAGTCCGCAGACATACCGCTGTGCCACTAGGGGGCCAGCTTCACTGTGCTTAGTAAGTTTCATCCTGATCATAGTTCTCAAATATCGATACTGTTACGGTATAATTGTAAATTCTATCAAAAAACTAGCATGTCATTTTAAGTTACAGAACAATGTTGATTTTGAGGTAATGCTAATTGTTCGTTATACCAGTTTATTGTTATTAGTGAAATATGGATTGGAACCTGAACAGTTGATGGGGTTATGAATTTAGAAATTAATAGTTGAACATTGAAATATGTTTATTGCAGAGACGTGTGTGTTAGTAAGCTTACATTTCGAGAACTTGTCATTTGTGCTGATCTCAATGACTTTGTTTTCGTTATGATAATTATTATTTACGAACAGTGCTCGTTAGTTTGAGTTTCGTAGATTATCAGAAGTAACATTATAACAGTTAATGTCGTTGTCTTTCTGCTTGTAATACCAGACTAATAAGATCGACTTTATCAGAAGTGTTAGTTTTCTGATTGCACATTATCAGAAGTTCTATGTTTTCAGTTCGTAAGAGACCAGAATTCCATTGGCGGAAGTCGTGTTCTCATGGTTGAAAACATTACCATCTGAGATGCAAGTAATACAAACGCTTTCTTTCTACTGTAAACAACAACAACAACACGGTGGCCAATAGCACCACTACATGTCAGTTGAATATTTAGAATATATTTAATTTGAAAAGAAACGAGCGCACAAATTAAGCGACCAACATTTTTTGTAGACGTGCGTCAAACTTACGTCAGACTTCGACTGACCAAATGTAACGTAATAGCTTTAAAGACGAACCAGCCATGAATGAGCATGCTTGTAACGTGAGTTGTGTGGATCGTTCGATCTGCTTCATTGCATCGATCCATAAACTCTTCACCTTTTGGTTTATGGTGGCGTTCCAAGAGTGATCTTTTAATCAGGCCCTTGATAAAATATGGAAAACCCAGATAACTGAGTCTGACTTCTGAATTATTTTTTACCCGTACGAAACTTTTACGACTATTAAATGTAAAAAGTAACAAGCCACAAATAATAAATTCTAGACAATATCAAATTCCATAAGAAAATTATCTTCTCACGTTAGCAGTTTCTTTATTTTAAAACCCCTCATTATAATGTACAGCTTCTTATGTAAGCGACAATCGAAACACATGGATTACAGGCTTATACTCCTGCAAAAACTTCAAACTGTACATGCATATTTCTCTCTTCTCCAGGTAGGCCCAGCATGGCCAGGTGGTTAGGGCGCTCGACTCGTAATCTACGGGTCGCGGGTTCGAATCTCCGTCACACCAAACATGCTCGCCCTTTCAGCCGTGGGGGCGTTATAATGTGACGGTCAATCCCACTATTCGTTGGTAAAAGATTAGCCCAAGAGTTGGCGGTGGGTGGTGATGACTAGCTGCCTTCCCTCTAGTCTTACACTGCTAAATTAGGGACGGTTAGCGTGTAGCTTTGCGCGAAATTCATAACAAACAATCTCTTCTCCAGGTAAATTTTGCCTTTTAGGACTCTCAAAATTAAAATTCTCACGTCCTTTTCGTAAATCAAAAAAAACTTGCATAGTTTGAATTAGCAAGCATAATGAGTTTGGATCACTTGTGAGACAGAAAGGCTTTGTATGGTTTGAATTAACCAGTGTGATGAGTTTGTATCACTTGTGAGATAAGGCTTTGTAAAATTTCAGCTAACCAGTGTAACGAGTTTGTATCACTTGTGAGATAAGGCCTTGTAAAATTGGAGTTATCCAGTGTAACGAGTTTGGATCACCTGTTAGCCAGAAAGTCCTTCTATGCTTTGAATTAATCAGTGTAACGAGTTTGGATCACTTTGTGAGTCAAAAAGGCCTTGTATGGTTTGAATTAACCAGAATGAGTTTGGATCACTTGTTAGTCAGAAAAGTCTTGTATGATTTGAATTAACCAGAATAATAAGTTTGGCACATTTGTATTCACCAGGTTTGCTTTTTTTTATCCTATTTGATTATATCACCTTTGCTATTGTTCCGACGTTTTATTTTAAGCGTTACAGACAAAATAATACAAGCAAAAAATACGGTATAAATAGTGCACAGTAAACTTATTTCTCTATGGAATATATTAACACATTATGAACAGCATTATACTGATACGATATAAATCACCCAACTTCAATACGAATTAAAGGATTATAAAAAATATTTTGTAAATTGTAATTTCACATCTTATGTGTTATTTAATGCTAAGATTACCTTAATACATCATGTATATTTAAAATAAAAACAAATTACTAAAACATTTCTTCTGTTAAGAGTTGTTTCACAGGCATCAATGATCTCGGGGGTGTTTGTTCAGTCGATATGCCACTTTTTTTAGCGTTCACGAGAAATAAAACAAAAACGACATTACATCGGCGCTAATTGAGCCCTAGTGTGCCTCGAAGGCATTTCTAATACTTCATCCACATTAATCTCCCCCTAAGAATATAACGAGCTTGTTAACTTTGAATAAATGGAGTTATAGGCTAGATAACATTTAACTAGATCCCAAACGAAAAAGATTATCGCAAGTGATCTGGCTGTGGATGATGTTTGAAAACTGTGACGCAGAAGATTTGACGTTTGTCTGCAGAACAAAGTAACAAGAACATTAAGTGAGATGAAAGTAAATAGTCTTTCAGACTTATAATTTAGGATAAAATTATTAAATAAATAACTTAGTGAGCTTTCGATGAGTATGAAAACTCACCTGTCTAAGTCTAAGGTATTGAGGCATTAAAACTTGTAAAATAAAAAATATAAAATTTAAGAACATTCATTAAATTATTTATTTAGTAAGATGAAAGTATAGTATTTCAAAAGCTATTCAAATAAGAATAACTGCTTTAAATGACTTCCAGTGGTTAATTTGGAACAGAACAATCCGTAACGGCTTTCGGCCTCTTGAGGATTCAAACCATTAGCATTCCTGATCTTCTGATTGGAATATCACAAAAGGAAACACAGTAAATAAATAATATACAACGTTAAAATCGACACAAATGAAAACAATTTTTAATTCGGGCCAATCTATGTCATCTATAACGTGGACTCTACATGTTTCGATGTTTACCACTTCATTATCAGGAGTGAACTTGTACAAAATAAGTATTATTCCTTTCTTCTTAACTAGGTCATGTGACCTGTGTGTAAGTTTACATTTCTGCATAAATCTCAGAGGAGGCCCCGCCATATTCTTACACAAATATTCGCCGGATCTTCGTTTCTATTTAATAACTCATGATATTTTTTAAACTGTATTATTTCTAAAGATTCGCGGATATTTTTTACTCTAATCTCTTTTGGTTGGGCCAATATTACTGTTTTTTCCCATAATATCTTACTTTGTATTTTTTTTGTACATGTTCTGCTATGGCTGAATGCTCAGTCCTTTTATGTTCACACATTCCTTACGTTTTGTCTGTCCAGTATAAACACTTCAACATTGACATTTAATTTTATAAATTCAGCTTTTTTGTATTAACTGTATAGTATCTTTAGTATTACTTAAACTTTGTTTTGTCATATTCATAGGTTTAAATATAGAGTAAAATATCTGTTGTTTTTTAAATACTTTGAATAAACTAGAAGCTAAACCTAGAACATATGGCAACACAAAACATTCTTTATAATTTTACCATAACTCGATTTTAAGGAAATAACTTCATCCATTATTACCACATTAGTGCATTTTTTAACTGCTCTATGTACAATAATTGTGTTAAATCCTCTTTAAACTGTTATGTATTGCATTAGTAACAACTAATTTTTAAGTCCTCTTGTTTTGTACGTTTCTTGTAAAATGCAGACATTTTGTTGTGCTTCAGTGTGACATGATTCCTTTTGTGAAGCCATAAGAACTGAAAATGGTTTCCGATAAATAGATGTTTCTAAATTCCTTTCTTTATTCCTTTTTACCAATAGATCTTAAAACAGCAAACTAATATTTTTCTCAATTTCATATGTAAATTGTATAGAAGGTTTTATGCTATTCAAATAGCTTGCAAACTCTGTTAATGCCGAATCTGGGACATTTCGTTACGGACAACTTGTGACATGGACTTTTTGTTACGAAAAACATTTCGTTTCGGAATCCAAGTTACCGTCATATTATTACGAAAGGTTTTGTTACAAGTGTTTTTTTTTGTGATTGGTAAATTTTGTTACTAAGATTTACTAAGAATGAAAATGTTTCCTTTTCAATAGACGATACTAGTTTTGTTGTTGTTGTTTTTGGTGGTCAAGTTCGTACCTTAGTGTACATGTAAAATCTGACTATAAACATGGTTATTATGTAATGATGTATAACTAACGGTTTTTAGCACGCGCGCCCTCTGTAACGGTTTTTGAAAGAAGTCAGTATTTATCGTCCATAGTGATGGTCTCACTGGGTGTTTGAAAAATAATGAGTATCTATGGTTTCTGCCAGTGCTGTTCAACCAGAAACTTAACCTCTCACCATTGCACCTTTATTGGCACACACCAGGCTCCATTCAGCCCTGACAGCCGATCTCTAAATACTTTGGCTCAAACTGTGCACTGTGTTCACCCAAGTCAGAGTCTCAAGTTTCCATTAGCGAGAGAGAGAGGAGTGTTTTTGAGAAGTTTGGTTAAGTTTAGTTGGAGTGGCCATTTCAGACAGAGATTTCTGTATTGAACTCGAAATAGTTTTTAAACCGAGACATTAATCGTAGGCTTTTGTTATAAGCTATCATTAACTTTTTGTTTACGACTAAACAATGTGTTAGTTTAAGATTTAGTCTTAACTTTTGTAAGCCTTGTGTTTTTTGAGAACTGTAGAAAACAGATTTTGAAAATATCAACAAATTTTGGAACAGTTGACATTGGAACAGTGAACTTTTAGTAACGGTACATCTAGCGTGAATTGGAACTTTGAATTTACAACCTGAAGCTGAATTTTGACATACTACGTTTGAAGTGATTACGTTGAATTGGAGAGACAGTTACTACGTGGATCTAACAAGAAATATGATTTTTTTTGTATTGTACCCTTTTGTAAATTGTTGTATATAAGTTAATATTTGGTGTTTTTGTGTAATCTTTTAATATATAATATATTTTTAAAACTATGAAATTGCATAGTTTTAATTTTTTTGTTTTTACGTATTATACAGTACGATGATACGGGATCGTAACAGCAACAATGTTCATGATACCCCTACCCCCGTGTAACACATTGTAATAGAGGCTTAGACACCCCAAATGATTCTACAATTTACAATTTATCATTATTTTTAATAAAAAAAATTATCTGTCACAAAATCAGTATTTGTAACAATAACTGTCATGTCACAAAAATGATGTAACATGTTGTTTGAGTAAATATTGTCTACAATATCTCCAGCCTTGTTTGCTTACTTTTTTTACGATCCCTATTTCCAGGTTTTTAAATTCCCAATTTTTTATTTATCTTGTGGCAATAAGGCATTAACAGAGTTTGCAAGCTATTTAAATAGCATAGATCCTTCTATACAATTTACATATGAAATTGAGAAAAATAATAGTTTCCTTTTTTCTAGATGTATTGGTAAAAAGGAATGTAGAAACATCTGTTTATCAGAAACCCTTTTTCTGTTCTTATGCCATCACACCAGGAATCATGTCATACTGAAGTACAAAAAAATACATAGTAGTTTAAAGCGGATTTAACCCAATTATTGCAGATAGAGCAGTTAAGAAATTCACTAATGTGGTAATTGGTTCATTGTTTCGTTGGGTCAGCGTTTCGAAGTTTATTTTTTTGTTACTTTACTGTTCCGCTGCTTACACTGACTGATGGTTCATTGTTCCGCTGTGTTATCGTTTGTTAATTGACTCGTTGTTGCTCTGTTGTTTCGATGCTCACATTGACTGGTGGTTCATTGTTTCACTATTTTACTGCTTGTTGCTCTGTTGTTTCGCAGCTTATACTAACTGTTTGTTTGTTTTCTATCCGTTTCTTCATTGTTTGTTACGTTATTGTTCTGTTGCTTCAGTGTTCGTTGCGTCATCGTTTCATTGTTTAATATTTTGTTGTGTCATGATTAAGTCTTTCAGTATTTATTATTACACTGTTTCTTTACTCTTCTATTAGGTAGTACATAGTTTGTTGCTTGGTTTGTTTAAAAATAATATTAATTGAATGTACTAGACTAAAATGTAAATAGAAACATTTCTAACTTCTTTTATAAATATTATTTATTTAGTAATTTGATTATTGGCATAAATTAGCAATGCTGTACATTCACTGTTTGTCGTGTATATAATGTTTCATCTCACTTAAAATAACGCATGTTTATCGAATCCAGATGCCTTTCATATTTATTAATGCTTTTAAAGAAACAGTACTCATATTGTGTTACTTTTGTATTGTGTTCAGTGATTATGAAATGCAATAAGAATTTAGTTTTCCTCATTTATTGTTAATTTTACGCTATAAAGTAAACTATAATTCTAAAATAAATACGATTTTTATACAATTTGTTTTTCGTTTATCAAATGCAAGACCATTAAGATTTTAAGACTCGGTGTGTTATTATTTTAGATAATCCTTAGTCATGTCTAACTTTTCATAGTGATTCCAGTGTTTTACAATAAAAGTTCGTTAAGGAAATTAGCTTTATGACTTCTAGCCTTGTCTGAATAGCATTAATACTACGGTTGAACAACCAAAAATGTTATGGTAGACGTGTGTAGGAGGTATCTGTTTATATTATCGTTACTTGTTCTAGGCTTCTTTCAGAGATCCAGTAATCCAGCTCTTTACGATTAACGTTAACTTAATATATTACCCTCCTGACGATTAGATATACATTGCGTGGAGTTCAAATAACATGTTATTAGCACAGAACTTCGTGCTGATTTGGTCGGAGCCTGTGCTACGAGTTCAGTTCAAATTTGTTTTATTTATTACTTACTTTAATTTGAACTAATTCAGTTATTATTTTTTTTCTTATTGGTAACAGTGCAATCGTTTTTCACTAAACCAAAAATTGAGTGAAAGTCACTTTTTAGTTCTTTAATCTTCAGGATAAACGAAGTGTGAAAGGAATTAAAGAGGTTACACTGAGATCATATGTGGTATTTGTTATTCACAGCCTGTTGTTGCGTGCAAAATAAACACGGGAGTCGCAATTGTTCTATGTAAATACCTTATAATCGGACGCATTCGCTTGTATAACAAAAATCCACTCTATGTCCGAAGCCATAATATCTAAAATACCACCGGAAGTACTTAAAATATCTGGATTTTATGGTTGTGTTCTAAGTCACAGAATTTCTGAATACACAGGCACTTGAGAGAGGGCGTTTGTCCGAAATTTTTTGTAGTATGTGTTATGATTCTCCGACCAAATTTCTTTATTATGTTAAACGCTTATCTGGCGAACAGAAGAAACTATTTAACCCTTTCGCCCCGGGTAGGTTAAACTAAGAAAATGAGACACTAAAATAGTCAGATGCTATTTTTTGCAATATTCTTTTAGTCCTTTCGAGCAAACTAGCTCTAAAGAAATCAAACTAGTGATCAGTGAAAATATATACTCCTCAATTTAAAGTTTATTTATTTTATGTAGTATTAAATAGAACGTATTCTGTTTTTGTATTGAAAGTGTTTGTGTCATACAGGTAAATGTGAAGAAATCACTTATCTCAGCTAACATTACGTTAACAAGTTTGATTTTTAAAACTATAGAACGAAGACGACCAGATTAAAGAAATGATATTTTCAAGAACCTGGCTGTTTCTTATTCTTGTTTGAGCTTTTATAGTAACTTTTCATATTCATAGATCATAGTTGAGAGTATTTATACAAGTGACATAATGTACTTAAAGTGTCGTGTTTTCATTTTTAATTTTGAAGAGTATTTACCTTAGTTTCCAACATTATTTAAATATAACTAGGTGTTTGTTTTGCTGCCTAATATCTCTTAACACATCTGTGTCATCAGTTACCATTGGCAACATATCTGTTCTTTTGCTGATGTAATATGAAGCTGTTATCTTCAGTAGTTAAGACAATTTCGTTTGCTAAGCGTATATTTACGTACATAGATATTCCTTAACTTTATAAAATGACAGATTAAATTAATATTCATATCATGGGTGCAATATAAACTCTAAATTATACCAGTGCAGATAAGTTTGTTTACTAAAACTTGAGTTTTCTTATTAAACCAAATATAATATTGTAATATTTACTTTGTCACTACATCCTTCTTCTACTGTAAGCCTACTTTTCCTGTTTTAAGCTCACATAGATTTCGTCTTCCAACTAGAAATCTCAGCCAATGAACATAGATTTATCCAATAAGACCTCGCATGTTATATTGAATTTCACATATTTTTATTTCTCGAACAGTACCGTGATTTTTCTTCGAGTCCGATCGTATAAATTGAGTTATTGACCTGAAGGTTCAGTGCTGGTTTCTACGTTTTTCACTAAGCTTTATCCAATTTCTTATCCACATGATACTTTTAACTTTTCATATACGAAAACCAAAGACCCCCCCAGTCTTCTCAGGTGTAGAAATTAAGTTTTTCTGCAGAGTCTCTCTGCCGACAGTCTAACTTTGTGTTCAAAATCTTTGAATCAGGGACTAAGTAATCTCAAGTAATTCTTTACTTAAGAACAAGTTGTATATGTTCAACCTCCAGTTATCTCATTTTGTTTAAAGTCCAACATCCAGTAATCTGGTTCAGGGTTGTTTTTTCCTATTCTCCAGGAATCTAGTTTGATATTTTAAAGGTAATCTTTAGACGGGATTTACAGCTACTGAAGAAGTTGCAAACATTACATGTAATATCGTTAAAACACGAGCATTTCGTCCTTCAGGTAGTAAGATACACCATAATATCCAGATATATTATAAGGTGAACCCAAAACACGTTAAAGATACCCTAAACAATATATCCTCCCAAGAAGGATTACCGTGAAGGCGATTTGGGGGTGTTACCTTTATACTGATGATTCTCGTAAGGCAGTTAAAAATCTGGAAATAATAACTCACTGATCCTCATTGTATATCAGAAATGTTGTTGATTAGTTAGGTTAATGTATTTTTCGCACAAAGATGGTGCCTTATCTACGCTAAGAGTTTTTACAAATGGACTACAACATGGTGTACTTCGCTTGATTAATCATGTTCTTTCATTGTTATTATACACAGAAAGATGTAGCTGTCATATACTAGAGCACTTCTGTCCTTCCTCTCGGAAGAATGCCTAATGGAAAGTGTTCTAAATACTAATCTTTTATGTTAGGGTTAGTGATTCCTATGTTCAGAAATGACTTAAAAAACACACTTTCTACTGGATTAACAATCCTAGACCAATGTTAGTTCAACAATGTGTCAAAAATTCAACAATGAGAAAAAGTATAAAATCATTACATATAAATTAAGGAAACTAAAGTGCCATTACTCTTGCGGAGCTTCTTTTTATGATATGGGACCCACAAAATATTTGAGGTGAAATTAGTTTCTTCATTGTAACAGTGCTTCTTTAGATACAGGATTTCTGGAATAATACAAAATAATTCTAATCACAGACACCGAAATCTATAAGTTCACTTGTATTATTAGGCCTAAGTCTTTAGGTTAAGTCTGTATTAAGTATGACCTTTATTCGATAGAGATAAATTAGCACTGTAACTAGCGTATGTTTTGTTTTTGATTTAGTTTAGTTAGGGTTAAAACTTACCGTACTTAATACTATCAATAAATAAACTTTAATGTTAATCTATGACCCAACGTTAAACCTTTTTAAAATCGTTGATAAGCTTTTAATATGTTGTGGTAAAAAATGTCTACTGAACTGCATTTATATCCACCTTTTGTTTACATCCGTTGAAATGAAGTGCGTGCGCATTTGGATAGTAAGGTGCGTGCGCATTTTCAGGACATAAAAAAATTGGAGATTATTATAATAGATTATTTTGTGATCTACAGGCGCAACTACTTGAAGGCTGCCGGTACTTTATTAGACTTCTTAAGCGACAATCGTTAACCCTTGATATAAGAAAAAAATCGAAGATGATTTCGAATAAATTTCGTTATTCTATATTAAATTTGACAAGACTGCACTTGTAAGCAGCTAGTAGTTTATTCACAAACCAAATGAAATGTATTTTTTTATTCTTCGTAAGAAAAAAAAAAACTTACAAAAAATGGCTCAAGGACTAATGGAACTGAAGTCCTATATTCTCGGTAACTACTATAGGTCTGATTTGATGTAGGTAAGAGACATTAATGAAGTTTTAACGAGATTACTCTGCAAGCGAAGAACTGCGAAGATTTTAGCAGTTTAAATAAATTCCTGTATTGGAGCAATAATAACTGCAATACAGTTTATAAATCAGTCGTTTTAAGTCAGAGAATGGTTAGATAATACACTAAAGTAATTTGTCTTGATTTTGGTTATCTCAGTAGTACGCTGGTAAAGGGTAGCGAACTATGTATCCTTGGATCCAAAGTCCGAGCATATTAACTATCAGGCCACGCCTGGAACACAACAATTCTTGTCAATGTGGAAGTCATGCCATTCATAGTATAATATTTGACATATGTTGAAACAGTTACAATTTGTTTGTTTTAGAATTTTCGCGCAAAGCTACACAGAGGGTTATCTGAACATACTAGTCCCAACTTTAAACTGATAGACTTGACGGAATGTAGCTAGTTAACAGTACCTACTGCCATTTCTTAGGCTGCTCTTGTTTGGCCAAATAGAGGGGTTTCACCGCCACTCTTCTAGCATACCCACGGCCCCAAAGTGAGGAGCGCGATTTTACGGCAACAGCTTGTAAACTATGGACCCTCGGATTCACAGTCCGAGCATGCTAACTCGGTTTGGCACAGTGTGTGAAAGAAGAAAATCATGGCGATATGATGACCACGAAAATATTATGAATGCAAAGCTACTCTGGGGGTAAAGTCCACCTCTACAGCGATCAAAATCTCGACCATGCTCTTAAACGTGCTTAAGGTTTTATTTTCCGTTTCGTTTCTTTACTTATAGCCACTTACAGTACTGTGAAGCACGTTTATATACGTTTTTAACTGAACAAACTCAAGAGATATTTAAATAAAACATCCTAACTAAACGTTTTTACCTGATTTATTAAAACATTGGAATTACTTTATCTATAGTAAATAACTCCAAGTGATTTCATGTTAAATGTGAATATTAAGTGTAAACACGTGAATTTATTTAGGTATAAAGAGGGAACGCATAACACCATTAAAATTACCATTGGAATTACTTTATCTATAGTAAATAACTCCAAGTGATTTCATGTTAAATGTGAATATTAAGTGTAAACACGTGAATTTATTTAGGTATAAAGAGGGAACGCATAACACCATTAAAATATAAAATGAACCAACGCTACAAAACTATTTAGACTTTGTTCTGTGAACTAGGAAGCACTTTATTTGGGTTTATCTGGTTTTATTGTTGGTGGGATTATACCAAATTCAATTGCCTTTGCTTGGTATTAAAATAAAAATACAAACCTTTTTTTTATTATTATTACAATTACACACGTTTTTTTTTTTAATTTAATAAGCGCACTTTTATAATTTTTTTCTTTTCAGGAAAAGCTTTCAAATGTATTCATTCCCTGCTGATTTTGTTCCTAGTAAAATGGTCCTGACATTACGTGAGGTTTCCAGCTCAAAATTTAGCGGTTTTCTTTCTCTTGGCGTAATACTAAAGTAAAAGCATGCCTACGTGCAGGCACGTGCGTGATAAATATATTATCGCGCGTATACGTACACCACTGTAATAAGTTTTAGTGTTCGCTTTATAAACAACACTATTATAAAGACGGACATTGTAGTTTAATCAAATCTTGCATTATCTGTTTAATAACCGTACATTTCATGCAAAACTTTGATATTTCATGTAATTCACATGAAAACTTTAAATGCGTACTTCGTTTGTAAAATAGGAAATGCACCGTCTGAAAAACAGAAAGTTGATGTTGAGTGCCTCCAGTAAAATGATTCCAAGGCAACGTTGTTCCTATGGCATGGTATCCTAGCAACTGCTCGATGTTTTTACCTATTTCCTGAGACGGAAATGTTGATCATTTTGTTTGACACAAACAAAACAACCTTAACTTACCCATCACCATAGATATACGGAAACCAAGTGCGTTTATATGGCCTTCTACAACGCAACAGAAAAAAAAAAGACAACAAAAACGGGTTGCTACAGATTAAATTGCATGTTAGGAATAAAGAGTGTGCTGCAGGGTTTTGCTTCTACAAGCTGGAAAACGTATCGTTATAAATGTTATTGATAATATAAGAAATGCAAGCACTGTTTGTTTTATAAAATAATATTACTACTAAATGTCGGTTTTATACGGATATTTCACTGTCTTCGTTTGGTGGACAAAGAACCATCTGTGACAATTAGAACTGTTAAGACTAGATGGACGAATTATTAGATCTAAAAATAATTGCAGAAAACTGTCTCAAAAACGAGTGATAATGCAAATAAATTAAAATCATGCATATGAACGTTGGCTGATATAGTGTACACTCAAGACAAGGTAGTAATAATCGTTATATTCATTAAATAAAACGAACATATTTCTTCCCAGCTAATAACAAGAAATATTCCGTGACAAGCGACTTGAGAAAAAGTAATGACTTATTTGTTTGAGAAGGTGTTTTCTCGTCGCAAAGGTGGCGAACAATTAATTAGTCGAGTGAAAATAACATCAACGATAATTCACTCATAAAGCGTAGATAAACTAGCGTTAGAAAAACTGAACTGACATCTATGATGTCATTAGGACAAAAAACTGCCTTCTAATTTTACCGTAAAGTTGGAATTGGGGATCAGAAATGTGATCGTCATCCCAAAGCTATGCCACAGTTGTATTTTCGAAAACTAATTAAAGTCTAATGAAAATTGGTAATGAACGGAAGAGGAACAGCGGAATTTAATTTTTAATTTAGTTTTTAATTTGTGTAGTCTAAAATAAATAGGGTAACGAAGTAAAAAACATACTATATTTTTATAAGACAACTGATAGCTTCTTTATATTATTGATATTCAAATGAATTCCCCGGATGATTACGGTATATCTGTTATACATATATTACAAAAGACATTAAACAAAAAAGCACACGGAACATAAAATCTGTATTACTTCTCTCTCTGCTATCATGTCCTTTCTTTACAGTAAAAATTGGATCAGCCGCACTTACATGTATAGGTCCAGCACTTCAATCGCAAGAGTGCTTTTCATCTCAATTTCAAACCTTGTTCATGTTGTTATCACCTTCACAATGATATTATCGTAGATATTATTTATAAAATAGGTAATAGTGATATTGCTTAACCTTTATGTTTTTGATATTTTTATGATGACTTAGTAGTGAATATAATATAATTTTTTATCTGGTAGTTTAACTGCTTTGTATGTTTTGGTAAGTAGATTAAATTTTAAAAGCATAGAAGTTATTAAGCTGTGCTAAAACGCTATACTTATATGATGACAAATTGTTTAATATATAGGAAAATGTCTGTACGTGGTTGTTTTGAAGTTTGTTGTAAGTATGGTTACGGATTAATAAATGTTATATATTAAATGGTACGTTTAATAGAGTGCTAAGTCACTAATAAACACACATTTACTAAAATCGGCATGTAACTTAGAATAGTTTAGTGTTTTATACACAGAGGTACAGCCTTGTTATATATGTGTTTTGTAACGTTTTACAGAACTATAGGTATGAAGATAATGATAACGTGTAAGTTATTTGGGTTAAAACAGCTTCTCAGAGCAAAGGAGAGAAGATTAAGGTCTGGCATATAGCCTGGACCGACCTCTTGTTGTGTACAGTGCAATTATGAAAGTAATTAATCCAAGAACAGACACTGTTGTAACTGCAGTTGTTCGTGTTATATTAAACAGTCTCGGTGTTTTGTGATATTTATCTCTATGATACATTAAGTCGTTGATATTTAATGTTCTACACTTTGACGTTTGAGGAAGCGAAGTCTGTATATATATATTTATTTACAACTCTTCGGGAGTGAGGGTTAAAGGATTAACTTTGTGATACCTGTTAAAGTTGGGTTGTGTGGTTATTAACTATATATCTTTCTTAATAACTTTACAACATCTATTAAGGTTAGGTCGTATGATAAGTAGAAATGTGTTTTTTACTATCTTTACAGTGTTTGTGAAGGTGAGGTTGTATTTTTAGCTATTATGTATAATTTTACTAAGTTTACAATATCTGTGAGTATTAGGTTAGGCCTTCAGTTATTGTGTATGTTTCTATTAACTTCACAATATCTATTAAAGTTAGGTAGTGTGTTTCGTAATTATATATGTTTTTATTATTAACATTGTAATACCTGTTACGTTAAGTTATTGTACGTGTTTTATTAACTATGCTATATTTCTTAATTTACGGTGTATGATTAGTAACTTTATTTTTGATTGATACATCAATCGTGAGACAGAAGAGACTTCACAAGTTAGATCAATTGAAGTAATTCTCACGTTATTAACAACCTGTATGTTGGAGGTTAAGGAAATTCAAATTATTTACTTCCTTAGCTTCCAGTTTATGTTGTCATCAATAACCACCAGTCATTTAAAATGTATTTATCATATAAATATTGGAGAGAGGTTGATAAAGATCGACTTCGAGTGGTACTAGTATAGCTGTAATCAACATGAGTTAAGCACAATGCTTTAGGGATTATATTAACACGACTGTCTGCAACTATAAGCCCTCCAATAGCATGCTAACTCTGACACAGATGAAATTATGCTTTTATTATTACTTTCTTGTCACGCACTTGATAGAAAATAAGAGGAATGTCCGTATATTTTCACCATTCGGTGTTTAAGATGTATTTTAATGAAAAGGCTATTGTATTCAAATATAGGATAAAACCGTTGAAAACAAATCAATTTGTCCATTAATGTGAGTATAAATGTTTTTGGTCGAATATTTTCTTATTTAATACATTTCAAGAGTATAAACTAACTCAGTCAGGAAACCTTCAAAATTTATTTAAGATTTAGTCTGATTATCATTAGATATTGAGTTTCATTACTTTTAATAAAATACATCAAATGAATTAAACTTGATTCTTCTTAAGTTTCTTTTGTGGTCGTTGGTTTGTTTGTTAAGTTACTTAACTTTTAGCCTTTTTTATATTTAGATAAGTTTGCAAATTCAAGGATTTAGTGTGAAGCGGCATCTCCCACAGGTTAGAATAGTGTGAAGTGGCATCTCCCACAGTTTAAAAATAGTGTGAAGTGGCATCTCCCACAGTTTAAAAATAGTGTGAAGCGGCATCTCCCACAGGTTAGAATAGTGTGAAGTGGCATCTCCCACAGTTTATAATAGTGTAAAGCGGCATCTCCCACAGTTTAAAAATAGTGTGAAGTGGCACCTCCCAAAGTTTAGAATAACGTGAAGTGGCATCTCCCACAGTTTAGAATAGTGTGAAGTGGCATCTCCCACAGTTTAGAATAGTGTGAAGTGATATCTCCCACAGTTAAAAAGGAAGACCTTGTAAGGAATCTGTTCTAAATTATTATGAATAAAACGCCTTTCATGTTTACTTTTATTTCCTCTTGAAACCAATCATTCAGATAATACCAGCAGAAAAGTGAAATGGTTTTGACACAAACCCAGTCTAAAGTCAAGCCGTAAACAAATATAACATGACTTAGCATCAGTTTATCTCACAGAGAGAGTTGCTTCTATGCTCGTGTTTTGGATTTGCCTATTTTGTGAGGACACTCACTTGATATTATGTCGTCAAAGTAGGATGATCAAAACGTCTTCATTCAGCTAGTTATAAACTTGTATTTTCTGTTGATTTTTTTTCGGGGGGGGGGTTATCTTCCACGATTATAAACCATTACATTTACAATTAATTTACAGGCTGTGGAAATGGAAAATATCTAGACATCAATTCCGAGGTGTACAAAGTGGGAGGTGATCGATGTAGCTCCATGATTCAGACTGCTGGGAAGAAAGGCCAAGAAGCTCTCATATGTGACAACCATCAGTTACCATTCCGTGACGAAAGCTTTGACGCTGCAATATCAATAGCTGTTATACACCATTTTGCTACTACTGAACGCCGCGTGAGGGCTCTTCAGGAACTGGCTAGAATTTTGAGGATTGGTGGCAAAGTGATGATAACCGTATGGGCCATGGAGCAGAATAATCGAAAAGTAGGTTCTGTTTTCTTATTCAAACCTTATATCACCATTTAATTACGTATTTGGCAATCAATACAGTTTCAACGATTTGAAATTGTTCCGTGTGTAAGCTATATATTATTGTACATATAACTACAAACAAGTTAAGTTCCTATTTTATAATAATGATAATCTATTTCTTTGAGAGTGCAATTGTTTCCCAGGATTGTTTGAAATTATAAAAAATAATAAAAGACAAAAATATGAAATTAAACTTAGTGACATCAAGGAACCAGAGAAGTAGCAAGAATGTTCAACTAGGTACTTTAAGTACTATATATGTGTTAAAATTATGTAATAAAGAAGAAACCATTCTTAAATAAAGAGAGTTCGCGCATTTTACTGAAACCATCAGAATACCAACACAGCATTTCACTACGTCTTACATTTAAACACGTGAAAATAACTTTGCTTGGAAATAACGAAAAATCACGCATATATATTCTAAACTTCTCCACGTAATTATTTGTGGGTTAAATTATGAAATAAGAATTCATAATTAGTAGAAGAATACAAGTTACATGACTAAATATATTTTAATAACAGTAACAAAACTAGACATTTTTTACTAATTACTTTGAGGAGGTAGATAAACTAGTGGTTCTCAACCTTATCTGATTCAGGACCTACTTGTAAACATTGATGTACAGTCATGGTACCTAATAAATATAGCTTTAGATTTGTTAAATAAATAAATAAAATATTATCTATTTTGATGTATAGTCATGGTACCTAATAAATATAGCTTTAGATTTGTTAAATAAATAAATAAAATATTATCTATTTTGATGTACAGTCATGGTACCTAATAAATATAGCTTTAGATTTGTTAAATAAATAAATAAAATATTATCTATTTTCAAAGTCTGTTCGCGACCCGATCACACATTCTGACGACCCATGGAGTGATAAATGCTGATCCAGCGACTATTTCTTTCACGCTTTGTCGACCCGCTTGAAGGTGTGAATATGATTTTCAGTTTAAAAAGTCAGAATCGTAATTAGATAATATAAACTATGATTCTGACTTTTTAGATTGAAAATAATTATTTTTAGTAACAAACTATAAAAGAAAAAATCTAACAGCAAAAATAAAACTCAGCAAAAAAAAAAGCGTGGGGCGAGAATGAAAAACACACAATGTTTTCAAGTATTCTTTCCCTTCATAAGCACAGCTTAGGGTCAGTAAAGAATGGTATACACTTTCAATGCAAAATGGTATTGTTTGGTGTACCTGGTGACTGCTAATTGTTGTAGTTTATTTATTAATTGTAACTTAGTAACATTAAGTTCTTTGATCATTTTCCAATTATAATAAATAAATTTAATATTAGCCCATCATTTACAATAACAACAGTAGATGTTTTGAAATGCATTTAGGAGGAAAATACTGATAAACGAGATAAAATCCCATTACAATCTAAAAGTATGCAAGAGGATAAAGATAATTTTAAAGATATTAACTTCTATTCGAGCAAATTCTTTTACATATAGATATTTTTTACCGGAATATTCTAGAAAACAACAAAATATGTCACTGGATTTGTTCTCAGTCTGTGTTGTTAATACAAATGCTAGTCCTAAATATTTAGATATTTACATATAATCATATACTTAGAGTTACCATAATTAATACCAAATAAATATATTGATATATTTCAAGGAGAAAAATATATTCCTGAACTTTAGTCTAATTTTGTTCTAATTCCAAATTACACAGATTATAACGTTTACACTCAAAACGTACTCGGTCAATGCAAGAAAAATAAATCATCAGTGCTTTATCTTAAAGTAGTTTTTGCTAGTTGAAAGGCACTTGTCTGAATTGTGTCTCGGAAGTCTTAATATTATTATGAACATAAAAAACCCGGAAAATACAGGATTGAAATACCTATATTTTTGCATCTTTAGGTTATATAACCATCTTCACCCAGATTACGCTATACGTTTAGAGAAAAATTCCATAATTCGATATGACATAGAACACTATAATTTTACTTTGTCTAAATTCCAGCTGGTAGAAACTGCCATTATAGATAAAGAAATATTAAATTTTTCTGAAAGTTTTCTATTGTTTGTTCCCTTCTAAGTTATATTACGAAAAATTACACATTTTCTTATTTTTAGTTCGATTCCCAAGATGTGTTAGTGCCTTGGCATCAACCTGTGACAAGCAGCAGTGAAGGTGAGAATTTTATTCCGAAAAACTAACCAAAATATTAAAACCAAAACAGTACTTTAAAAACCACCCTGGTTTCTGAATTTTTATATATATATCACGAGCCTTGTGTTTCGTAAAGTATTTATTACTATTTATAATTTGTAATCTGCAGCATGTGGACAGATTTTAAGCTGTAGCATAATCTTAAGGTTAACAGGTACATGGGTGCTCGGTCCTTAAGAATGTTGAAAGGGAACATTATATAGCCACGTGATTCACGGGTAGGTACTTTTTAGCAAGTATTTAACCATAAACTTATGACATATGGAAAACTCTCTATCTTTAACCACGTTGTAGTGAATTAACCCTCATCGGTACGGAGCCACTGTTAAGCCGTACAAAGTATGATTAGGAAGAAAGATCAGTCTCACGTACATTACATAACTTGTACTAGAGAACCGTGTAGCGTATGTTTACTTATTTTTTTAATGCAGTGTTGAAACAGACATAGGAAGGTTGTATTTATAACCAAGTTCTAAATACAATAAGGTTCCAACTCTAATATTCATTGCTTATCTATTATTGTCTGGTAATTCCTGTTTAAGCCTGTACTTAAGCTTTTTAAAGGAACACAGAATTTCCATAAAAAAGCTAACTTTAAGGGATAATGATAACATCATTTACATTAGAATTATGAATTTTTAAACATTACTACTAGTTATTAATAATATTTATAAAAGCGGATACTCAGTTTGAAACTATGTCACTTCAGTAAAATTAGTTGACCATTGTTTTGGTTTTTGAGTTATCATGTAATAAAAAAAAAGAAGCAGAAGAAAGAAGAACAAGAAATTCAAACATTTTACTATGATATTTACAAACATTCCCAGAACTCGTGACTCAGTCATTACATAGATATTGTTACAAAAGGAAACACTGTATAGTATTGTAAAGTTCTGATGATGTATTGAGGAGATATTTAAAATATGCAGTGCTATCATCTGCCTGATAACTTGTACTAGAGAAAGGAGTAGCGTATATTACATAACATGTACAAGAGAAACGTGTAGGTACATCACATAACTTGAATTAGAAAAACTTGTAGCGTAGATGACATAACGTGTTAGAGAAACGAGTAGGAAAGATTAAGGAAACACCTCAGAAGTTGTACTATGTAACACGTTGGAAACACCTCAGAAGTTGTACTATGTAACACGTTCACATATTTTGTTCAAACATTAACCTGACTTAGAGATTCAAACACCTTTTGACAGTGTTATCATTAGCTTTCTTATTCAAACATTATCCTGACATAGAGATTCAAACACCTTTTGACAGTGTTATCATTAGCTTTCTTATTCAAACATTATCCTGACATAGAGATTCAAACACCTTTTGACAGTGTTATCATTAGCTTTCTTATTTAAAGGAGTTAATAAGTAAAGTACATTTGGTGTTAGGTCTGATGTATAATTTTGAACGAAAATAACGTGCACAGGACGGATATTCTTTGGCGCCACACACAAAAAAAAAACGTTTTGCTATACCTTGTTTTTACTTAGTTTTGCATATTTTTATCACCATTTTGTTGTTCTGTGGTGTTTTGCGATGACTTTTTTAAAATACAAATGAACAACTGATAAATCTGAGCGCAAGATTGACTAGTCAGTGCAAGTTGTAAACAACTTATGATATCATATTTTTATGTGTATGTAATGAAACAAATTATCAAAATTATTCATTGTTATTCTGCCTGAGAACAACATATTCAGTTCTCGGATTATGCATAATTCACAGTTGATCTAACGAGAGTGGCTTATAGTTTTTAGACTATTATCTTTTCTGAATTATTCTATTTTGACAAAAACTTCAGCCCTTAGAAAGTGATGAGGTGGCAAAGTTTTATTTGTTGAAATATTAACTTTTTTGTCATAAAGCATTACTAGTGATTAACTTTATTGTTAAAAACTAGATAATTAGACTTTATTTTTTATTCAGATCGTGGTTCTTCAGCAGAACGGGAGCTGACAAGTACCAATACCAGTGACGATGACCTGTTGGTTTACAATGCTTACTTACCACCCTCGGACACGGAAGCACCATTTGGGCACGTCTCTCGCCGAAAGAACAGATTTAAAACCACTGACAGTAGGTATAGAAGTCAGAGAAGTGGTTTTCTCTACAATGGAAGCAGTAGCTCAGAGCTGTCCAGCCCCAACGAGACATGTTACAGTTTCATACGACGTGCCTTTAAGAAATTAACGGTGCCCTCTTCACCTTATTCTGGACATAGCACTTCAAAGCCGTACTTCTACAGCTCTTGTCGACGTCCTTGGTTCTCTGAAAGCACAGAGTCAAGCAATCCTCCTACCCCACCCACTCAACAACCGCAGGAGGAGTTACACAGAGATGAAAGTCAGGATTCTGAAGAGCCCGTCGATATGTGTATAGAGCTACGTCACTTAGAGGAAGATGATTTCACTAGCGTCTCACGTGAAGATAAGCACGGAGAACGTGTGAAAAAGAAAGAAGAGAAAGTCTGGTCTCTGACTGATCTACTAAGCATCATACCGAGTTTCTTCCGCATCAGGAGGACTTCAGATAAAGACACTATGAAGGATCTACAGAAAAGAATATCTACGGTCAGTGATCCTCGTGAGTATCTTGTTAAGTCTGTGACAAAGAATGGCCTAGTGCGATCGAGATCCACTATGTCCTGCGTTGCGCGGTTTGATAGCTTGAAAAGTTTAGTGGACAACACTTTGTATAATAAAGAAAAACTTCCATGTGTAACAGAGTCGACAACAACTGACGATACTGTTTCTAGTAAATTCACAGTTTCAGATATTGCTAACGGTAACATCATTCTGCCCGATAAAGAAAAAAATGAACTAAAAAGTCACGAAAGCAAAAAAACTCCAAAAAAGGTGGTTCCTAAACTTCCCTCAGAATTCATTCCCACTAATGTGGAGAACTCTTCTTCCCTAACATTACCAGACAACGCTAATGTTCTCCACAATATAGTAAATGACATTTATACTGGCGAAGAAATGCGAAGACAAAATACTAAAAATCATGTACTCCTTGCGAAAACAAGTTTTCAGGCTGTTCAAAACAAAAATGCTAATAAAAATTATAGAAATACCCAAACAAATATTGAAAACAATCATGAGACATTAAATTCGGAAGCAGGGATGTTTGAGGCTGAACAAGATAAAGTGGAAAGCCGGTTATCCTCCTATTATTCTATGCCTGAACTGCACACAATAGGAACTGAGGAAAATTTATGGATACATGAAAATCAACTAGCCGTTACTGACCACTCCTTTAGTGCCAATCGACCCGACAAAGATAATTACGATGGTGTCATGGATTATTGGGGATATGGAGACCACGCAATCAGATGGCAAGAAGAGGATGACAACTTCTCTTCAGTAAGTTTAACTGCTAGGTTACCAGCTCATCGATCTAACGATATGTGTGTCTCCATGCTAAAGAAAGGACAGGTGAGGCGTAGTGTAAGTATAGACACAGCTAAAAAGTTGACTCCCACTCCTCAGTCTAGTGGTTCTTCAACTTCATTGGCCCAAGGATTGCCTGTAGGCTGCTTGCGGATTAAACGTATCCCTCAAAGTCCAAGCCGCAGAGAGAGCTTGAAGAGCGACACCAGCGTCGACAGTGAAGAGTCTATAGTGTCAGTTATAGCTCGGAAGAACAATGGGGTTCAGAGTGAGTCAAGTGTTGACAGTGAGGAGTCCATTATCTCAGTCATTCAACGGAGTTCTAGTGAAATTGAAGCCCTGATGATGCGAAAAGAACATTCTCGAGCTGGCAGCCGCTCTGCTCAAGCTTCACCTTTAACCCTACTTAATAGTTCTGGTAACACCTCAGACTCTTCGCCACCACTTTCTGCTTCAGGACTGGGTACGAATTCTTCCTATGCTACAGGATTACATTATTCTAGGCCTAATGGAGACCAAAAGTCTTCTCAAACCAATGTTAATGCAGGTGCCTTGGAGAGAGACATCTGTTCCTCACCTGTACCAGAAACCACAACACATGAAGGTCGCACATCAAACCAGAAATACACCTACGTTCGAGAATGTGAAGCTGTCGAAAAATCACCAAATGTTTCTCCGCCTAAATTAATCGCAGATAAACCATTCACAGACCACAATCTACATTCTAAGCAAGTGTTTACATTTGATGAAAAGGAAACATTTCCATCATTCGACAACGGAAAAAAGGAGTCTCATATAAATACACTTAATAATACCGTTGACCAATATTTTATTAAGAATTTGGATGTTAGTGTTTCCTGCCAAACAAGAGGAACTTTGCTATATCAGAAGAACGAATTTGACCCTAGGCCAATATGCTCGTCACGTTCACTATTTCAGCAAACTAGAAATACAGGAAGTCTTGGTCTCATAACAATCCCCGCTGAGCAGCCATTTAAACCATTTTCTGGTTGTTCAGTTGAAGAGAAGCTGGAGACATCAATAAATGAAGAGGGGTTAAAAGTTAAGGGTGAAAACGTAGAAGTTTCTGGCGATCATCAAAGTTTGAAAAGTAACGACAAAGTACAATGCCCAAATCAGATTAAACTGGGTGAAAATTGTAACATTAATTGGAAAGATTCTTCCTCTTCTTTATCGAGTAATGCTGCTGAATTTATTAAACCTACAGATAGACCTGATATTGTACCAAATGTAGCTCAGAATGATACCTGTAGCCCTATAAACATGATGAAAGGTTTCGAGAGTAAATTTTATGGAAACGATAAGTTCGTAGATATTTTACCCAGACTGCTAAACAAAGACGAGTGTCGTGAAACTACTGTTAATACCACAGTAGAAACATTAAATAGTGCTACTGGTCAAAAACGCAACGAGCCTTTAGAAGACTCGAGTCGCCTGAATAAATACGACAGTGAAATTTTAGCGAAAGTTAATAAAACACCAATGAAATCGAGTGAAATTCCAAAAGACGTTTCTAAAGATAACGTTGTGCAAATATCTGATTTTGCTGATGATATGATGAATTGTGTAAATAATACCAGTGGTAATATCTGTTTTCAAAAAGGAAGGGAAAACTTATTAGTAACTAACAGTAAAAGAATTTCTTCCGTTGTTTTAAAGTCTGAAAATCACAGCGAGTGTGTAAAAGATGCAGAAAGAAATGTACTTCCAGATAACTTGCCTAACTTTAACGAAGTAAATGCACGTTTGCTTGAAACAGGTGCTTCTAATCCCATAGACGGTACAAAATTGTTGTCTATGGTAGCTCAACATATAGACATGTTACAGGAAAGCCTTACGGCTGAACAATTGAGAATAGAGGATACCATAGTTAAAGATATAGAAATTGAAGAGAAAGATAACCAAAAAACTGAAAGTGTAACAGTTGAAGAAGAGAACACAAATAAGAATGTTACGATCAAAAATCAGACACAAGAGCCTGTCATTATTGAAGTTCAAAAAACAAAAACCAAAGATCTAAACACAGGAAAGACTATCACAGTTACAGATCTGATAATAGAGGACTTTGAAGAAGTAGATCAAACAGTAATAGGAAGTAGTTCAAGTGAAGACAAGAGAACAAGAGCTGATGCATGTGGAGATCGTAGATTGGAAGAGGCTGTTAAAGTAGTAGACCAAAATACAGAAACTGGTGAAGGCAGTAATATATTAGAGGCGGTTACAGTTGAAGACAAACAAATAAAAGCTCTTACTGTTGGAGACCGTAAAATATTGGATGTTATTGCAGTTGAAGATGAAAGGGTAGTAGCTGATACTAGTAGAGACAGTAATGTATTAGAGTCTGTTACAGTTAAAAACAAACATATAAAAGCTCTTACTGTTGGAGACCGTAAAATATTGGATGTTATTGCAGTTGAAGATGAAAGGGTAGTAGCTGATACTAGTAGAGACAGTAATGTATTAGAGTCTGTTACAGTTAAAAACAAACATATAAAAGCTCTTACTGTTGGAGACCGTAAGATACAGGAGAATGCTACAGTTGTAGACCAAGTAATAAAAGATGATACTACTGGAAACCGTATAATATTGGAGACTATTACAGGTGAAGTCCAAAAGACGAAGGTTATTAAAAGTGGTTGTGATAACATGGCAAGATCTGTCTTAACTGAAGAACAAAGACTAGGAGACTTCATCTCAACAGAAGAACAAGAAATAATGAAAGCATTCGCATTGGAAAGCCAAAAAGTAAAATTGGAAAATAAACTTGGTTGCACCGAAAAAGAAACATTAGTTCATGAAATCAATGACGCAGTGGATTTAACAAATAAAATGACATCGGCTCTTAAGAAATCTGACCATTCTGTTAATTATCTGCAAGATGACGATCAAAAGCACGTCAGTATGGAACTAACTGATGTCCCCGAAATATTTCACGCTGACCAGACTGTTTTGGAAGTTAAACAACAGAAAGAGACATTGGCTACCAAACAAAACACAACTGGCTCTTTAGTTCAAAACAAATCCTTGTCAATGTCGAGTTCTCAAGAGAGCTTGCAGGACCATGAAGATGGTGCCATGACATACCATCGGTATTATCACGTGTTTCGCCAGGGTGAACTGGATTCTCTTATTGAACGATACGTCGAAAACCTGCATATTATATCATCTTATTATGATCATGCCAACTGGTGCATTATAGCAGAAAAAGTTCAAGTGTGGACAATTTAGTTTCAACTAGGTTAGAATGAAACGTGTGTTTGTTCGTCTATGTCAAGCTGTAACTAAAGAGAAAGAAGAGGGAGATAATTGGTTGAAAAATCATATTTCACTTTGCTCTCATAATGTAAATAATTCAACTTTCTTTTTAAAAAAAAGATATGTACAAATTAAAAAGTTACAAGAACACATATTAAGATACTTGTGGAAAAATATGTTTACAAATTGAACCCTGTCGTTACTTGGGTCGGAGAGGACAAACTTTTTTCGTCTCAGTATCTTCTCCAGGCTTCCAACGTCATACATTTTTTATGAATTAAAATTTCACCATTGTACATAACATAACAAGAGCTTTTTGGTGCTCATGCCAACTTCTTTTTCAACAACATTTTGAGCTCAATCCTATAAAATTTTGTGACTTAAAAATTCATTATCTTAGAAATTTTCAGCCCATCACGTCTAGCGCCATCTATTTACAACAATAGGTACCACTTCAATATAATTTATTGCACAGAAAACTGCTGGTATGAACAGTTAACAAACCATATATCTAAAATAGTTAAAATTAGAAAAATTATTTAATAGTAAAAATATTTATTATACTTTTCTCTACTCTTACTGTTTTGCAAACACAGAAATTACCAGTATTTAACCCTCTTAAAATAGGTATCAAAGTAATTAATTAATAGGTTGCGCTAGTGCTGGTGGGCATTGGTCGCTATAACTGCTTCTCGTCAAGTGTTTCTTCTGACTGATTCTATTCTATCACAGTTCTAATCTCATGTTTTACTCAACTATACCCGGTGGTAACTTCGTACTTCTGGCTCTCTGTGATATATCAGTGCTGCTTTAAATTTTCCTGATTTAATTCAATAATATGTAGTTGAAGTTTGTAAATTCAATCGCATGTAAATTATAACAACGAATTTTCTACATAAAGTTGAATAAAATCTTTTACTGAAAACATGATGAACTGTTCATATGATTGACAATATTAAACTTCAATTGACCCAATGATGGCATACAGAATTACAAACCAATAGCAAAATCGTACAAACGCCAAGATAATACTCTTCCAGTGTCGGTTAATTTGAGAATTGGTTTATCTATAGGTAAGAAACTTAATCAGCCAACATTGCCAAAGAAAATCACATGCTAAGAACAAACATCTTATACCACCAATACCCAAAGATAAATACAAGCGGTTTATCTATAGGTAAGAGCGAACATCTTGATCAGTCAACACTGCTAAAGTTAAGCACAAACAGCTTAACCAGTCAACACTACCACATAAAAACAAAAACTATTTATCAGTAGGTAAAGATAATCAGATTGACCAGCCAACAATGGCAAAGATAAACACAAGCTATTTATCTGTAGGTAAGGATAATCAGATTGACCAGCCAACACTGCCAAAGATAAACACAAGCTATTTATCTGTAGGTAAGAAAAACACATTGACAAGTGCCAGAGATAAACACAAACTATTAATATTTATCTGTAGGTAAGGGCAATCAGCTTGACCAGCCAACACTGCCAAAACATATTGATAAACGCCAGAGATAAACACAAACTATTAATAAGTAAGGGCAAACAGCTTGACCAGCCAACACTGCCAAAGATAAACACAAGATGTAAAAAAATCCACTTACTATATTCAAATGTATACATTTTAAAATGATTTGACAAAAATGTGCATTATTGTATATTTTTTATACTTTCATTCCTATTTCAAGCATATATTACTGTTTTTATAAACCCTAGTTCTTGTAATTAGATGTTTCAAATATTATCATAATGTTATACAAATCGTAATAATTAAAATATTATAATTAAAAAAAGTTAATTTATATTTTAAAATATGAATCCCATATTTAGATAATTTTCAAGAGTTAGTAGCACACTTTAATACTAAGATTCCTGTTAGAGATTTTGTAAGGACGAAATTGTAAGTAGCTGTTTTATCTCCATTGAAAATCATTGAGGATGTATGAGTGAATACGGTTATCAGAACTTCATAGTTTTAAAATACCATGTGACATGCAAATTCTAGTGGTAGGTCATTCAAAATACATCGAACTTCTAGTTATAGTGGCCAAACATTTAAAACATATAAAAGACAGTTCTAAAACTATGGCCATGACATTTACAACATGCGTAAATTTCTTCTAGTACCGTAGCAGGAGATTTCAAACATCAAAAACACCTCTAGTTCTACTGGTAACACATTTAAAGCATCAAAAACACCATTAGTTCTACTAGTAACACATTTAAAACACCATATACACCTCTAGTTCTACTGGTAACACATTGAAAACATCAAATACGCCTCTAGTTCTATTGGTAAGACATTTAAAATACCATATACACCTCTAGTTCTACTGGTAGCACATTTAAAACATCAAATACTCCTCTAGTTCTATTGGTAACACATTTAAAACATCAAAAACACCTCTAGTTCGACTTTAACACAGTTAAAACATCAAACACGCCTCTAGTTCTACTGGTAAGACATTTAAAGCATTAAATATTCCTCTAGTTCTACTGGCAAAACATTTAAAACATCAAATACACCTCTAGTTGTACTGGTAAGACTTTTAAAACATCAAATACATATTTAATTCCATAGGTAAAACTTTTGAAACATCAAATACACATTTAGTTCTACTGGTAACACCATTAAAACATCATATACACCTGTTTTAGTAGTAAAAATTTAAATCATTTCACTTCTAGTTCCAGTAGCAAACATTTAAAATATCAAATATGCCTCCAGTTCTACCGACAACACATTTAAAACATCAAATACGCCTATAATCCTACTGGTAAGACATTTTAAACATAAAATACACCTTTAGTTCTACTGACAACATATTTAAAATATCAAATACGCCTCTAATCCTACTGGTAAGACATTTTAAACATAAGATACACCTTTAGTTCTACTGACAACATATTTAAAATTTCAAATACGTCTCTAATCCTACTGGTAAGACATTTTAAACATAAGATACACCTTTAGTTCTACTGACAACATATTTAAAATATCAAATACGCCTCTAATCCTACTGGTAAGACATTTAAAACATAAAATACACCTTTAGTTCTACTGATAACATATTTAAAATATCAAATACACACTAGAACTAATGGTAGGATATTTGAAACGTCAAATACATCTCTAGACCTAATAGTAACACATTTAAGATACCAAATACACCTCTAGAACTAATGATAAGACATTTAAAACATCAAATACACGTCTAATTCTACTCCTAGTGGCAGGACATTTAAAATATATAATACACTTCTAGTGGTAATAAGACATTTAAAGCACATGAAATACACTTTCATGTAGAGTTCTAACAGTAGAACTTTTAAAACAAATGAAAAATTTGTAGTCGGTTGTTATTTAAACATATCAAATACGCTTTTAGCTCAAGTGACAGGAGATAATTTTAAATTATACCATATACACTTGTTATTTTAGGAGGCGGGACAGTTTGAAAAGGTTAAGAATAATAACTATACAAATTTATATCAGTTACTTAAAAGCGTTGATTTGGTTTCTCAGAAGGTGTTTCAAGTCATCAAAAATCTCCCGTTCTTGTTATTCGACTATTGTTTCTGTCGTCCATGCAGCTACTTCATACAAGACGTTGGCCAATTATGACATAGGGATTTATTTTGGTCTTATAAAAATATAGGTCAAAATAAGACAGAGCGTAACTGATGTTTATAGCTAAGTATTTCAGATCAAAATTCTTAGAGGCACTTGTTGATCAGCAGACTGAAGTTGACATCCAACGGAAAGTGTATTATTGAATACTCTTGATGCAGAATAGCGGAAAATGTCCTGCCAGAACCCGTCTTCATAAAGTATTAGTAGTGTACGCTGAACAGGAAAACTGTGTTTATTATACTGCCAATTAACTCTTACAAACTAAAGAGGAGGAAGAAATGCACCAAAAAGAAGTTCAGACTGAAACGTTTTAGTTATTATGTTTGAAATCATTTTTGATATAAATGAGCATACGTGTGATACATCATGAACCATGATAATGGTTTGTAATAGAGATCGCAAGGAATTGTACTATAGATTCAGTTCAAACCACACTTTAAAACCTTTGCTATTGACTGCTAAGGCTGTACACATATACAAAAGGCACAAAAAAACGCCACCAAATATAATTCTAGATAACAGCATGGAGCCAAAATAGGGGCTTTCAGTTTGAGTAAATAATGTCTACAGTATCTCCAGCCTTGTTTCCTTGCTTTTTCTGCGATCCCTATTTGCAGGTTTTTAAATTCCCAATTTTTCTTGTTCTCTAAAGTTTCTAGTACAAGAAATTATACAGTTATTGGTTCTTGTTAGATCAGCTGGCCAATGGCCAGTGAAGATTAAGCGCAATTCGATTCACAATTATTATCTGATTCGCCAGCAAGAATAACTCGGCTCACTAATTGAAAACAACGTTGTTATTCCTGCAAGAGAATCAGATAAGGAGGTTTAGGCCTTCACTTAATCTAGTTCGTCACTTAAAACAGAGACATTTATTAACTCATTTAAGTGCCTCTCTGCATCCAACTGAGGAATTATGAAAAGCAACATTATTTTGAAATTTTTACTTTTTTGACTAACGGGGTGAAAAACTTATAGTATACCCCCATAATACAGTTTCCCCACCTTTCTTTCTAGGCTGACCCGTCCGTTCATCAATCTAGAGCTATAAAAAAGTCAGATCAAACTTTACTCACGTAACACTCAATTATTTAAACTAATTCCTTATTCTTTCTCGTTAAATACTTGTCCAGTAACACTTAAATTAAACTAAACACTGCAATACAAAACAACACTACATGCATTACAAAGTTCACCCACTTTAGGAGTGGGTGGTCTAAACATGCTCCCAATTTAATAAAAGATATATATACAAAGATGTCCTTTACCAAAATGAAAATACCAGCTTAAAAACCCTACATAGCTATATTAAACATTTCTCGCAATGCAAGCTTCATAGTGTAAGCTCCTTCAATTGGCCGAAAATATCACATATATTACAGAGACAAAATGCCAGGATACAAAATTCACACAATTTACCTCGAATTCTAAAAGCAGTATTAAGCCTACTTTTATTTCTCAGACTCAAGGACGCATCCTCCTCCTCCTGTGGTTTGAAGTAGAACATGTTGCTCACCTGCTTGTGGTTAGAAGAATGTATAAAATGTATGTGTACCTGATGATGACAAAACCTTGTCGAAACGTTGTACATTTGCTGTTATGTTAAACTTATATTCAAGTTTTT